>NC_139960.1:4634314-4784314 GCF_963454915.1 Gymnoscopelus microlampas
ACTCAGACAACCAGCCCATGCCCCCACTGAAAGAGACCCGTACCATCACCTACAGCAAAGGTATGTTTACTATGTATGCACGGTATGCATGTATCAGAGGTATGTGACATAAGTATGCATAACAGGTATGCATCATCTCGTCACTGTCTGGAATCCTTGTATGTCCAAAACTACATTTCAGGAAATGGGGAAAAATAACCTGTGCTCCAATGGATCCAATGTAGTTATTATTTATGACGTTATTTTGAGGACGTAGCATTGGGAATGGCGTAAGCCAATGAAATTAATTTATTGCATTTTTATCTTTTTATCGGATATTTATTCCTGGACTGTATATTCGTCTGTCGGTCGGTCTCCCCTCGCTCGCACCAGCTTCCTTGCACTAAACCAGGGAGTGACTTTACAAGAAAATGTCTTTTATTTGTAAATCTGTGTATATATTTATATATATTTCCCCTCAAATCTCTTAGTTACAATAACATTGCTCAGAAGTAGTTTGTTTATGCTTATTTATTGAAATTATAAAAATCGCCATGGTCATTTTGCGCACTGGGTCTCCTAGCCTGTCCGAGGATGTCAGCATGAACCCGATGACAGCGGGTTCAGACTCAGAGCATCTCAAAGCGGGGACACAGGGGCTCTTGCTGGCAAATGCACATATACACGCATCGCGGGACTGCCACAGCGTGATTTGAAGGGGAATATATATTTTATATACACAGATTTACAAATAAAAGACAAATTATGTTGAGGTCACTTCCTCCTTTTGCTGGTCTGTTTGATGCGAGTGCGAGAGGCGAACTCAGAACAGAGCTACTGCAAATGCCAAATCAATCTGTGATACGTACGTCCCACCCTGTTTTCAGACTGTTTTCAGAGAGACCACGTGACGTACACATTACCAAATATATTTGTTTTTGGGCCATGTCATAGCACCTTTAAGCTCGATTCATACTCTGTCATACAAAAAAACAGACCTACAAGCTCACAATGCGTTTGTAGGTCTGGTATTTTTTTTGTCGTGTGACGGAGCATAAATTAGGCCTTAGATTCATGTAATAATGAATTATATTTGTTTTATTTACAAGGCATTTGTAGAATCGGCCTCAAGTCTTAATGGGTTAAGCTCTCGGTGCCATTAATTAACACAATGAATGCCATTAATGACACATTGTGTTGTGTTCCAGATGGGAATGGCCTTGTGAAGCCATGCAAAATCCGCCTGACCAAAATTAAGAGTAAGAAAAATCTCCTCAGTTAAAGGTGTTATGACATCCAAGAAAAAGGGTAATCAGGCTAATCTAATTAGCTAATATTTTGATGACGTAACATTGGAAATGGCGTAAGCCAATGAAATTGGAGATCACTGCAAAATTGGAGATCCACCGTTTAAAAAGTCTGTAGATGTATGGGTTAAGCTCTCGGTGCCAACGCAATGAATGCCATTAATGACAAAGCAAAGCAAAGCAAAGCAAAGTTTGTTGTTTACCCAGGGTGTCGGACTAAGCACGAAGCTTGTTTCCAGCCGGACCCTGCATGGAAGCCTTGCTCAAGTGCTATTCAGCGGTGATTCATGATTGATGTGATGAATTGGGGAATCGAACTAGGGACCTTCCGGTATCAAGGCCGCCCCTCTAACCACTAGGCCACCGCTGCCACATTGTTTTGTGTTCCAGATGGAAATTGCCATGTGAAGCCATGTGAAATCCGCCTGACCAGAATTAAAAGTAAGAAAGTATGTCTTTTATATTATATTTAGATGATGGCTTTCCTTAATAACCATACATAACAGCGTCTAATGATTAACAGAGGTTAGTGGATGGGCTGGTTAAGGTAACCTTGTGAGAATTGACTTCAGTTGTGTTTTCTTCTCTAAGATTCTCTTCCGAGCGTTGGTGATTCTGACTCAGACTCAGACAACCAGCCCATGCCCCCACTGAAAGAAACCCGTACCATCACCTACAGCAGAGGTATGTTTACTACAGTATGTATTGTGAGCTGATTGATTGAATACTTTTTTTTTTGTCACTTGGAATTTTTATTACATTTTTGTACACACACATACATTGTACAACACATAGAAAGAAAAGTAAAAAACAGGACCCAAAAGAAAAAAAAACACAAGACGCGAAAAAACTAAAACTAAACAAAAAAGACAAACGCTTCGGAACCAACAACTGACAGTGTATATCCTTTTGTTACTCTGTTACTTCACTTAATTAGAGTTATTGTAGAATATCCATTTTGCCCATTTCTTTTCCATTTGTGTTTCCTGGAGCCTCAGGCGGAGTGTCATTTTTTCCATAACATAAATTTCCTCCACCAGTTCTTTCCATTGTCTTTTTGTGGGTTTGTCAACCTGTCCCCATTTCCTTGTGATGTTTTTCTTCCCTGCTGCCAATAAAATCTTAACCAAATACCTGTCTTCCATGATTGAATACTTTAATAGTGAAAACACCAAAATACAGTGAGTGAGTACAGAGTAAGAACTGATTTTCAAGTTAAGAATGTATAAGCTCACAGCGCGTCACTTCGTGCCGCGCTGCGAGCTTGTACATCTGCTATTTTCTAACATTTTTGAAAAATCTTTAAAGTGTGAGAATGGCTGATTTAGAAGGCATTCGTAGAATCGGCCTAAAGTCATCATGGGTTAAGCTCTCGGTGCCATTAATTAAGACAATGAATGCCATTAATGACACATTGTTTTATGTTCCAGATGGGAATTGCCATGTGAAGCCATGTGAAATCCGCCTGACCAGAATTAAAAGTAAGAAAGTATGTCTTTTATATTATATTTAGATGATGGCTTGCCTTAATAACCATACATAACAGCGTCTAATGATTAACAGAGGTTAGTTGTGAGAATTTACTTCAGTTGTGTCTTCTTCTCTAAGATTCTCTTCCGAGCGTTGGTGATTCTGACTCAGACTCAGACAACCAGCCCATGCCCCCACTGAAAGAAACCTGTACCATCACCTACAGCAGAGGTATGCTTACTATACACTGTATGCATGTATCAAAGGTATGTGACATATGTATGCATAACAGGTATGCATATCGTCACTGTCTGGGATCCTTGTGTGTCCAATACTGTTACATTTCAGGAAATGGGGAATGGATCCATTGTAGTTATTAATTAGTTTTCATACTTTTACTGGTTCAATATGTTTATAAAAGCCACAGACACACTTAACCACTTTCACTTGTACCTTCTGAAGTTTTCTAATATAGCAGAAATAGCAGTGAGTTTGTAGATCTGCCGAGATTGTAGATCCGCTGCATGACGAAATAGGGCATTCATTTATGAAAACATGAAATATGGAGATACACAGTTTCTGCCTGTCAGCAACGACTGATTGGTTATTGGATGACTGTAGAACATGGACAAGGTAGTGCACTCCCTCTATCACCTCCCCCAGTCTGAGCTCGATTGACAGCTAATTTTCCCTTGGTTTGCCACAGTATGTATCATACTGTTTGTGTAACTGATTGAGTTGATTGGTGAAGTTGATTGAGAAAGTAAACTTTGAGAAACATTATTTAACTACTATTGCCTTTTTGAATGTACAGAAGCAATGGTACGAGACATGGTTCCAGTCAACGGTGAGGACTGTGATATGGTTACAGTATAAACTATTATTATGGTTACAGTATAACACATTATGGTATACAATAACATATTATTGCTTTAAGTTCATGTTTATCATTTCAGATTTCTGTTTGTCGTGTGGAGCCCCTGAGACTGAGGTGGATCACCCACTGTTTGAAGGAAACCTTTGTCAGAAGTGCAAGGTAATGTCATGTTTACCTCATTTCATCTACTTGACTTTTTTCTATGCTAACTGGCATCCATTCACTGCCTGCCATATATATCATCGCTGTCAGGCAGAAACCTTGTATCGCCTCTCTCTTTATCCCGGCCAGGAGGCCGGATTGGCCGAAGACGAGGGATTATGTTTTAGCTCCTCTGGAGTCATGTGATCAAGATCTATCAGACAGATTTCGCAGGTTCCATTCTAATTGGCTGTGACTGCCTTCCAAACTTGGCAGGTAGACGCGCACATGCAGAGATTTGAGTAATTTCTAGAAGGATTGATCCAATTCAAAGTATTAACAAGAGCTTGTGACTAAATAATAACTACATTGGATCCATTGGAACACAGGTTATTCTCTTCCATTTCCTGAAAAGTAAATGTTTTGGAGATACAAGGTTTCTGACCGACAGCGTTCATATACCGAATGCTGTACTAATGCTTTCTCATTGTTTTTAGGAGAACTTCATTGAGTCTCTGTATCAATACGATGAGGACGGCTCCCAGTCCTATTGTACTGTGTGTTGTGCAGGACAGGAGGTTATTCTCTGTGACATCGCCAGCTGCTCCAGGTAAACATACTGCTAACACACTGGCGGAGAATGTACCCAGTCAGAAGTACTCACTATGTAGACATTTTCTAAATTTGTCTTGAGTAAAAGTACAAAAGTATTGGCATCAAAATATACTTGGCGTACCGAATGTCTCAATTCACTTTACTCCCCCAACATTTTTCAAACATTTTCAAAATCTACTCACAATGCAGCACATTCTAGATCTGCTATTTTCAAATGGATTATGAAATAGGGCTTAATTGGTTAATCTATGTTTTTTAATCATTTTAATGTAAAATATAATGATGGAATGAAAATAACTGGTGGAAAGTAAAATATTCACCTTCATTTAGATTGTCCGTAACTTTCATGGTCTTTTGGAGATTCGAACCCTGGTCCCTGCACCTGGCACTGAAATGTCTACTGCTTAGCGAAGACACAAAGCCTGTTTAAGCATAAGATACCTGTACATTAGTGATGTGCGGGTCAGGTTTTTTCATGACCCGCCCCGCCACGCCACGCCACGCCACGGAACCCAACCCGCCTCAACCCGCCCCGCGAACCCCTATATAAATCTATGGCTCAACCCGCCCTGCGACCCGCGGTGGGAAAAAAAAGATAATCATTATCATAATAGCTCAGATTTATATAGCGCTCTTTTAAGTACCCAAAGTCGCTTTAAATGTCTACAGTAGCACAACATTGTCATGGGCTAAATAAACAAGCATGTTGTTCAAAATAGGTTTTTTCGTGTGAGAGCGGCTGACCTGCTCACCCGCAGCCCGCATAATTGCCTCTGAAATCCTGACTCGACCACCCGCGCTGCGGGTTGACCCGCGGGTTATGGGTCGGCCCGCTCATCACTACTGTACATTGTTTTGAGCTTAATGCAATACCTCATATCAACCAGTAGGCGTCCTACCTGACCACATGATTTAAGCAGCCAGTCATGAATTATCGCTCCCATAGCCTGTATGGAAGGTTCCCATAGGTTCAGGCCTTTCTAAAATGAGAGGAAAATAAAATAAACTAAAGAATATTGTGTTATTGCCCCATGGAGGAACTGGAAATCCCATAGCAGCACTGGAACTTCTGCTTATTTTGTCTCTTTTCCACTACGAATTGTAACCTTAACCTTCCATAACCTGAAACTCAACATGGTTGTATTGTTTACATTTACATTACAGCAAGTACATCTTGGCAGCAGATTTGAATAGGAAACACAAATGAAGGTGTCATTTGTGTTTCCCTTTCAAGTCTGTTGCTGAGCCAGTCAAATGAAGCTATGGGACACTGGACCGGAACAGGAAAAGGGTATGCCAATAATGTTAACACAAGAGATCCACAGGATAAGCGGGGACTTTGGCCATGCCTATATTTGAATGGCACCCAGTTTGCATGTTAGGTTTGATTTCTTGACCATAATAAGAATGCAATTTAGATAGCGTGTTATTATATGTATTCATTTTTTAACATTCTTTTTTCATTTAGAGTAGCCAATTATTTTTTACCCCCTTTTTCTCCCCAATTTAGTCGTTATGCCAATGAATTCCTCCCCACACAGGTTTCTGTGTTGTCACTGCTCTTGTATCCTACTGACTCACCTGCCAGTGAGGAGCCCTCACCGGGAGGACATAGGGCCTTCGTCCTACTGCTCCCGCCCAACACACAGGTGCCGCCCCAGCCCGTAGGAATACTTGCAGTGACCTATATCACCCTCCTCGCCCAGCTTCCTTCCCCCGAACACGGGCCAATTGTGTTCGCATTGACGCCCGGCAAAGCCGGATGCACCACGGTGGATTCGAACCCACAACCTCCGTGATGGCATGTTATTTAAACAGATGCTAGATTCTTTGTTAACATGGTATCTTAGAGTAACAATGTACAGATTGTTATTTAGATAGTATATTGTTTAGACAGATGCTTCTTGCTTTACATGGGATCCTAGTTTATTGAGGCACTACACTGTCTATGCATTCTATGTATGTGATTACCATAAGAGTGTCTGCTAAGATTTCCAGAGATGGAGGGACCTGCCGTTATCACTAATTGGAAAAGTACATTCGGTTAAGATGAACATATTACCCACATTTTTGTACTTATTTCACTGTATCCCAATTAAAATCCCTAAAAGCTTCTTTAAAGATTTGAATAAGTCAATTTCAAACTACTTATGGAAAGGTAAAGTTCCCAGGGTCAAGCTTTCTATCCTTCAGGCACCCTATGCCAAGGGAGGATTAAAACTCCCTAATTTCAGACTTTACTACCTAGCTGCTCAGTTCCGTTCAATCTGATGTTGGCTGCACTCGGAGGGTAACGAGGCTAGATGGTTATCAATTGAATTCCTTACCCCGGCTCGGACGAAACACCGAAAAGGTGGATTAGCAGTGGAATTGAGACAGTCGATGACCTATATTGCAATGACGTCTTTGCAAGTTTCCAACAATAATCCGAACAATTCAACCTTCCAAATCCTTTTTTATTCAAATACTTTCAGATCAGAAACTGGGTTCGTAGTAACTCATCAGACTTCCCACACATGCCACCTGAGTCCCCGTTTGAAAAACATCTTCTCAGTAAACTGTGCTCTTCCACTAAAGGCCTGACATCTTCTATGTATGATATAATGATTAGTAATACCACGCTACAATACTATGCCTGTAAAGCAAAAATGGCAATCTGATTTGGGGTGCATCTATGATGACATTGATTGGCATAACATGCTTGAATGTTCTCAGACTTTCTTAATATCCACTAAACACAGACAATGCAGTTTAACATTTTTTATAGAACCTAATACTCCACATAGATTACATATAATATTCAATAATGATTCCTCCAACTGCCAGAGATGCAAAATCTCTGATGGAGATTTGCTTCATATGCTGTGGAGCTGTCCGTGCTTGGAGGAGTTTTGGAAATATATTGTTAGAACAACTTCAGAAATTGTAGAGTCTGAAATATTTGGATTTTGGGAGACATACAGCCAGGGACTCACATTAAGCCATCATAAGAAATGCTTTATTTTGCTTGCTGGCACAGCTGGGAAAAAAAATATTCTTCAAAACTGGAAATCCGAAAACTCTCCCTCTCAGAGACATAATTGACTTCCTATTGTACTCCTGAAAAGATTTTATACAATGTAAGGAGGAAACCTGCAACATATGAGAAAATATGAGGTTCTTTTATATCTTTATTACCATCACAGCCTCCTTGTAACTAAATGGGATATTGTATCATGTTTTTAATGCAAATGTATAGATGGAACTTGTACTGTACCTAGGGTGTGGGTGGGAAGGTGGGTTGTTGTTGATTTTTTTTTTTTGGTCTAGTCTTTTGTTTTGTTGTGAAAAAAACAGAAAACTTGACATGTTTGTCTAAATAAAAATATCTTTAAAAAAAATAGTTAAATACTAAATACCTAAATTATAAATTGCATGTTCGGTGTCTGTCAGTCCATTCAGCTCATTGTATGTTTTGTGTCCCCTCTCTCAGGTGTTTCTGTAAGGACTGTGTTGACATCCTGGTGGCTCCAGAAACCTTTGACAAGCTTAAAGACATTGATCCATGGAGCTGTTTCATGTGTGATCCCACCCAGTGCCACGCAGGACACCTCAAACCCAGAGAGGACTGGTCCACCAAGGTCCAACAGTTATTCAGCAACAACAGCGCTTTTTTTGTGAGTGACCTAAAATTCATCTCTCACAGCCACATACAGCAGTGATTCTCACAAATGGAACCCAGTGGTTCCAGTGGTTATTGAATTGAATGATTATGCTCTAAAATAATCATTCTAAATTTCTATTTTGTTTAACTTTAAGGAGCCCCACAGAGTGTATCCCTCTATCCCTGTTCATCAGCGCAGGCCGCTGAGGGTGTTGTCTCTGTTTGATGGCATAGCAACAGGTTGGTACAGCTTTATTTTGGTGTTAATATGCCAGGTGTATATATGTGCATTGAAGTATGTTCAATAAAAGTAAATCAGTGGCCCCAATCAGACAAAATATAGTATATAGACACCTGAAATGTCATTGTATATAAACGATTCATTATGTACTTATCCTGTGGATTTCAGGTTCCAAAATGGGAATGGCATAAAAGGCTCACCACTAAAAAGAAAAAAAAGGGGGAAAAAATCACGTACAGCTCCTTTAACCGTAGCGTCCCGATTTTAGGCACATCGTTCTCAAAATGCCTTACTCTGTCACATGCCGGTGTCATACAGCGAAAATAGCTGATGTATTTTCACTACATGGCGGTGGCGTATGACAAAGTATAAAATGGGGCTTAAGTGGTTAATATCAATGGCTAAAGATTGCAAACAGGGAGACTTTATGTGTGGTTAATGTGTGTGATGGGTTTGTTATGACAGGGTACCTTGCGCTCAAACAGCTTGGGTTCAAGATCGAGCGTTACGTCGCCTCAGAGATTTGTGAGGACTCCATCGCAGTGGGAATGGTCAAACATGACGGAAAAATTGAGTATGTGGGTGACGTGTGCACTATCACCAACAGACAGGCAAGTACACTTTGTAGTAACATCTTTCATGTTTTTCTCTGCACAGTTGTTGTAAAAAATAGTTTGTGGCTTTACACATCGAAATGTCCATATTTGCCCTGAATCTGACTAAAATGATTGACATCTTTATTGACAAACATTCGTTGAAAATCGGAAAAATAAAAATACTACTGGGCCTAGAATAGAGCCCTGGGTGACCTCGGCCAACTAAGTAAATAGGGATTACATGTTTATGTGTATGCTTAAAACTGTGTGGCAGTAGCACTTGTCAGCCAGTAGGTGTCCTACCAGTCCACAGCATCTAAATGTCTCAATAGAAGAGCAGGGAGACCAAATACAACCACAGTTGTTAGTTACACTGTAGTAAAGGTGCAGTAAGTGATTATCTTTTTTTTTTTTTTTCAAACAAGAGTTAAATAGCTCTATATATAAATAGCTCTATATACATAGAGTGTTTGTTCAGTTAACAGGGGTCTCCCTGTCTCTCCAGCTCTTTTGTAAATAGAAAATAGATTTTCAGATTGTTTAAAACATTTGATTCACAGAGAAGTTACATAATAATAAGTCAATCGGAGGGATTTATTGTCTGTAACAGCCGAGCCTGGAGTCTATCCCCGTTATAATGCGCTAGACCCCGGGGAGATGAATTGCTGAGGTAGAGCGCTACACCTACCATCAGCTCCGTGTACTTACCGCCACACCCAAGCCTTGCTACTCGTACTGAGTTGCCGGTGCATGTGATCGAAACCCATGTGGTCCAAAGGCGAGAGCTCTACTGACTAAGCTACCCGGACACATAATGGAGCTTTAACACATTGACTGCCAGAGTTTATTCATAATGTACTCACCCCTGTGCCAGCAATTTGCGTGTTTTTTTTTTTGTTTGTTTTTTGTAATTTTTCATTCAAATAAATTCTCTGATTGTGGTTTTAAGCACATACGACAGATCCACCAGTAAAGAGCAGCAAATCCACACATTGATCACCTCGCTCGCCCCCTCCCAAACAGGCCCACGTCACATCCGGTCAGTCACCGGATGTTATGTTTTCGACAATCCCTGATCCCCGGATCGGCCTGAAAACGATGTGATACACGACAACGATGACTGTTAGTCACCCGAACCAAAGAAAATAGAAGTTGAGCTGTCCGTTTGTATTTTATACCGTGTGAAAAAACGTGTTTTTCCCTATTCTGGCCGAAAATGACCGGAGAAAAACAATGTGACCCGGAAACGAAATCTGCGTTATACATCCGGCTCCGGGTGAGTGTGACGTAAGTGGAAAGCGAAAGTGCTGATGAAAAATAAACAGACCCGCACGATCACAGATTAAACAATGAAAATTCAAAAGAACGCATCAATGCGTTCTTTTGAATTGCTGGCAAGCAAGCGATGGATTTGAAAGAACGCATCAATGCGATATTGGCAATCAATGTGTTAATAATTATAACAATAGAGCTGCTCAATGTTAATGTTGAACGTCTGCTGTCATGTTGCAGCTGGCAGAATGGGGTCCATTTGACCTGCTGATTGGAGGAAGTCCCTGCAATGACCTCTCCATGGTCAACCCTTGGAGGAAAGGGTTGTATGGTGAGGAGTCAATCAGCTTCAGAATCAACTTAAATGTCACATCACAGGTTTACGGGTGTAAAGAAGTGGGTGAGATTCGTTTTGGTGCGAGCTCCTTTGTTTTTGTTGTTTTTCATTAACTGAAAGGACAAGAAGGGGGCGAAACAGTAGAGAAAAAGTACATGTCAAGGAGAGGCAAAAATCAAAGATATGTACAGTACAGTACATATATATATACAGATAGCATAATCCAGCTGGTACAGTGTGACAAGAGGTTAGACATAGGGTGCATGAACATAGCAGCAGGTATGTACAGTACTATGTAGTATCAGCATGAGATTAAGGTGCAAAGAGAGTATCAGTGCATTCAGTCAGGTTCAAACCACATTGTCCACAAAGGGCGGTAATTTTCACAGGTACAATCCACATGGTAGATCCACAAGGAAGGGCTTTGGTTCGCTGCAGTTTCTATCTATAAAGCATCAGGTACCATTACAAAAGTATCAAATAGCTGATCTAAAAGCTCACAACAGGGGAGGGGGAGGGGGAAAGTTTATGTGTCTGTGGGTTTTATAAATATATATTGAACCATTGAAAAGTAAGAGCTTGTGATTAAATACTAACTACATTGGATCCATTGCAACACAGGTTCTTTTATTGCATTTCCTGAAAAGTAACGGTTTTGGACATGCAAGGTTTCTGCCAGACTGACGATATTGTGTGTGTGTGTGTGTGTGTGTGTGTGTGTGTGTGTGTGTGTGTGTGTGTGTGTGTGTGTGTGTGTGTGTGTGTTCTCTTTGCTTTCAGGCGGAACAGGCCTTCTTTTCTTTGAGTTCGTCTGGATTCTGAGCCAGCTGAGACCCAGAGAGGATGATGACCGGCCATTCTTCTGGCTCTTTGAGAACGTGGTGAACATGGAGAACAAAGTCAAGGCAGACATCTGTCAATTCCTGGAGGTGAATTAATTATTTGGGATTATATTGCCGGTGAATCCACCAGTGATTGTCAGCCCTTTTCATTTCAAGGACCCCCAGTTTGATATGCATTAGGCCACGGACATTTCTATACCATGTTTCTATCGCTGGGATCGCAATCTACACTGTAAAATCCTCAGCGTTAATTTAACCCATTAAGACCTGGGGCTGATGCTACAAACATCTTCTAAACAGTTTACTGAAAGACTCATGCTGCTATATCAGTGGTAGTGTTTAACACCGGGATTCCCGGGATGCGGGAATCCCGGGAATTCGGGGGTTTTTACCATCCCGGGAATTCACTTCGGTTCCCGGGCTTCCCGTTTTTTTTTTTTCTTGTTAGAAATGAATACTAATTAGTAGAAAGCCCTATCTACAGCGTGGAGGAATTACTATTATAATTAGGCAAGTTACTTGCCGCGTTGCCGACCAGGGCAGGGTCCCATCGTCCCGTTGTGAACCAATATGGGACGCACTGAATGAATGTAACAGTAATGAACAAAATAAAACACAATTGGCCGTGATGCCCCATGCCTGCCCTGCACAGTGCGCACGCTGATTTCACTGTTTCCTCTGCTGTCAATATGGTAGACAATAGACATCAGTTGACTAGTTCAGATTCAACATCATCAAGTGAAACGCTGTATAAACAGTAGGGCCTAGGTAGGTTTGATCGAGCCTATATATATTCCAGCTTAAAATGCGCACAAGCCAAGCAATTCTTTTGCTAGAGAGAGAGGACAGACCGGAGAGCTGAAGAGAGAGAGAGCGAGAGAGAGCGCGCGAGAGAGAGAGAGAGAGTATTAGACGATGTGGTCCGATTTTTTTATCATCATTAATGTAGCCTACCCTACCTACACTTGCATTTTAGAACGTTCAAACTACCATTTTACTAGAACTACCCAGTAGAACAAGTGAACTGCACAACGGCTGTCTGTCTCATTGATTGTCAGTGCTGGCAGCGCATGCATGTGCACATCAAAATCACACTACAAAACCCCACATTTGATCAACAACAAAATATAGATTAATAGACAACATACAGCCAACATCCCAAAATGGAGTCTTATAATATCCAGCAAGTAGCCTAATATAAATTAATAATAACTGCAAACAAATGACAAGTTTAGGCTATCAAATCAATATCCTACAAAAGTAGAGAAAAGCTGTGACCTCACCGGCGCTCTGATGGACAATAAATACATATTCCTTTTGCAAATTCTCTTGTCAATAATGATACAAATGGAACGTTTATTTCAGCAGCTAGAGTTTGACATTGTTTGAGTGCGTTTTGAGCGCAGCTCCTCGTTAAGTTAATTGTCTTCACCCGCTGCGCAACAGGGCAGATCTCCGCCAGGGCAGGGCACTATAGGCTATTATATATTATATTTATATGATTTTAAAAAATCTAATTAAGTCATTATTAGTGCAAGTTCATAGGTGGACACAATAGGGACATTTGGGCACCTCGGTGTAAAATTGGCTATTTAAGTATCTACATATAAATGCATTTTAGTGGGCACTTTTTTTTTTTTTTACCCTTTAACGGGAATTCCCGGGAAGCCCGGGAAAAGGTCTGAAAATTCCCGGGAATTAAAATTAGCTATTTCCCGGAAAATGTTAAACCCTAATCAGTGGTGCTCAAACCTTTTCATGTCAAGGACCCCCAACATTATTACTGTATGTATTTTTCCGCGGACGCCTATCTCAAAATATTTTGTTCCAGGGACCCCCAGAAGATTTTAGTTAAAAATGTTCGCTTTAAATGTATTCAAAGATTTGCACACATTTTCAAACATTTTCAAAAATAGCAGATCTACAAGCTGATAGCGGGGCACAAAGTGACTTTCCAGGTTTTAATGGGTTAACTAAGTGTACAAATTAATACAGTCCGCAAAATGTAACTTTTGAACCAGAGCGCCTATAATCATGTATGAAGAAACTTTTTCATATAATTCAACCATGATGATTCCAATTCTGACATCAATTTGATAATTTTCCAAGATGGACCCGATCCAGTAGAGTGAGAACTTTTTTTTTTTTTTAACAGGAAGGCAAGATGTATGTAGAGTATGTTTGTGATTTTTACAATATGAGAGAGAATAGCAATGTTAAACTATTAATACATTCTAACTATTATACTTACTATAATATGCCTACATATGTTCCAGGGTAACGATAATTTCAATCGTAGTTGCATTTGTCAGTTGCATTCATTCAGGCTAAACTTTTGACTCAGGAGATTCTATTGGTTATTTGTAAATACCTATACATTATTTTGTCAAATTTGTATCTATTAATTTCACTGGTAGTTGTACTGTATAAAAATATATATTTAAATTAAAATCATTATGCTTTTATTTGTTGGCCTTAGCTGCCCTGGTATTTGGCCTTTCTGTCCACAGAAAATGTACCTTGCCCCTAAAATGATTAAATTCCAGGTCTGATTCCATTAATTCAATGACTAAGAATGGGTTGTGTTCTTTTTTTAACCGCTTTATTTTTACATTTATTTTCAGTGTAATCCCGTTCTTATTGATGCAGTGAAGGTCAGCCCTGCCCACAGACCAAGATACTTTTGGGGAAACGTGCCAGGCATGAACAGGTACGCAATAACAAAACATACATAAAAATATGTTTCTTTCTTTTTCTTTTTTTTAACTTTTATTACAACAAAAAATGTACGTCTCTGTCGGACAGAAATATGGTATCTCTGGTATTATTTTTTGTAAATTCATACCACTGTACTAGAGTGTCGCGCAAAAATAGCAGATCTACAAGCTTACAACGTGTCACAATATGACACGTTGTCAAATCTGCTATTTTTGCTATAGACCGATCGCTAAGCCCCACCCCGCAATAGCTATCGTCCAATGCTAGTTTAGCAACCGTTGCTACCATAGGAGTCAGTGTTGTAGTGGGGTTTTCATAGCTGGGCATACGCTATTTGAATGACGTCACATGCACGCGCGAGCACAGTGGTGCATGCGCACAGTGGCGCTCCACGCACGCAACTTCTCAAAGTGTCTAAAGAGGAGCTTAGCGACCGATCTATTGTCTAAATTCTGGAACACTGATTTTTCTTTTTTCTTTTTTCTTTTTTACATTTCTTGAAAAGTAACGGTTTTGGACATACAAGGTTTACACCTGATAGTGACATGTATTTGCACACTCGCATGTCTCACAGATCTTTTTAAAATAATGTGTTTTCACATTTGATCTTCTCCTTAGAGCTACGTCAGCGTCTCTGGAGGACATGGTGAACCTCCAGGATTGCTTGGAGACTGGACGGTTTGCCAGGGTAAGAACTAAGATTTAACAAATGCTTATATTTTTATATTGCAGTCCCTCAGGTAACAGCGAACCTATGCTGACGTCATGAGTAAGATACATTAGTGGTTTTCAAACATTTTCATGATCTAATTTGACCCCCAAATGAATACGTATTTGGCCGTGGAACCCCATCTGAAAATATTTTGTGCCAGGGACCCGCCCCCCTGCCCCCATATATTTCATGAAAAGAACAGATCTACAAGCTCAAGGACCCCTTGAGGTTCCAGGACCACACTTTGTTAACCTCTGTGATTCAGTAATTGTTCTGCTTACAACCCAACTAACTTGATCTCACATTAGTTTCAGTGTGAGAGTCCTTTACTTTCCATTTAATAATGATTTCCTAATGAGTTATGTCAAGTAAAAAATCTTCATATAAAGGATCATCTATCTATGTAATAGACTAGCTATAGTGGAAGCGTAGAAAGTGTTCACCTGAAACTGCCGGTAAGGATCTGCTAATTTATTTGAGTTGTAAGAACCATGACAATATGAATAGTTAGATAAACAAATAGGTCAGTTAGGTGGAATTGACAACAAACGTAACTTTTTCCTGGAAAGAACTGCAACGCTCTGAACAAAAAAAAAAGAAATTGAGGCAGAGATCTTTTTGGTATTCCGAGTAAGTAGATATTAATTACATTGGAAAATTATGCTCAATATTGTTTCTTATGGATACTTATCTGTTACTTAGTGTAATAAAACTTCTTACTGTTGAGCTCTTAAGCCAACGTTCTCAAAGTGGGGTCCGAGGACCCCCAGGGGGTCGCCAGCTAATTTAGCATCATAATCATTTTAACCACTTTGTCCCATGCGTGCCACGCTGCGAGCTTGTACATGTGCTATTTTTTGAAAATATTTGAAAAATATCATTTTTGAATTATTATTTTTTTTTTTTTACATAAATCTTCTCTTCTGGGGGTCCCTGGCACATAACCTTTTTAGATGGGGGTCTGCTGCAAAATACATATCAACTTGGGGGTCCTTGACATGAAAAAGATTCTAATCAGTTTGAAGCCTGTTTGTGCAGAGGATAAAATATGTTTTGACGGTCATGCAGTACCATTTATCAACCAGTAGGTGTCGTGACCACAGGATCTACAGACAAGTGGGTAGACCAACTACTACCACTCCAGAAATGTTAGTTATATTGTATTAGATAAGATAATATTGTATTATATTGTATCACAGGAAACAATGGTCGTCTTTTTAAAACATGCAGGGTAGGGAACACATGCAGGGTACCCGGGGAAAAAGAATTGTCCCCGGGTACCGTCTTGGCCTGGTTCCAGGGGGCCCCAGCCCACAGCTAAATTATTGATTGTTGGGAACCAAATGGAGTTGGACCCTTACAGATCTGTAACTCCAAGAGAGTTATGGGGTCCATGGCATAACGCATACTTTGAAATGAAAAAGTTTGAGAACCACTGATCTAACGCAATCAATCAAGGCTAATCAACAGAACCGATCAAAGGCTAGAGCGCATGAAGCAAATGTCGGGTGTATGGTGTCCAATGTTAAGTAGAGCAGAGTTCATGTCGGAATTTAGTGATTGTGAATGTGATTGTCATTACAATTTTACTGTAATCCACAAAAGTGTGACTGTTAATTCCTTGTGTCAATAAATTGTGTTTTTATCAGCAGTTGCCCGTTCAGGTTATCAAAGACTAATACAATGTCGTTCGATCTGTTATTTGCTATAACCATACCAGACCATTTCCTTTAATTAATCCAGAACATAAGCAGATTGCTGTGATTTAAAGTTCTCTATAACCAGCAATGTGTGAGTGATAATTCTGTGTATGAAATATTTAATTTTATTCCAAGGCAACTCTGCTCTTCAATGGGCAGAAAGGGAGAGAGTGTAAGATTGCAAGGGGATAATGGCTTGCGCAGTCTTCTCTTAAAGGCAATGGCATCTGGCACGTTGATTGGTATTATTATTGTAACGCCCAAACCACACCTATGCATAATTTAACGGGTAGTGCAGGTGTTTTAGGGATAAGGCTGGTGTCCTAAAATAGCAACTTTTGCAAGGGAACACCCCTTGTGCAATGCTAAATCCCCAAATAGTGGGTTTAGGATCTCTTGACTAAAATAGGGCCCTTCATCTATTTCTCACAGTTTGACAAGGTGAGGACCATCACCACCACGAACACCTCCAACAGGCAGGGGAACATGGGTCTCCCAGTGAGCTGGAACAATAAGGACGACTCCCTTTGGTGCAGTGAAATAGAACAGTAAGTATTTCTCCTCATGCAGTTCATAACAGTCATGTCCACATAGTTTGGCATTTACAGTAGACAGTCATTCTTATCTTACAGTAAGTATTTAGGGGTATTTTAACAGTCAGCAAGAACAGAATCCTGCACATTGTCTTCACGTGTACTGTAGATTACTGTAATACAGTGGTTCTCAAAGAGGAGAACCACTGCAACGGTTCGGACATTGCATCTAATTATGCAATTTGACTCAACATTTGAGGGAGGCTGAACAAATGTGGAGTAACGGAAGGTTACCTTGTAACACTACCAAGGCCCATCTGGCCTCGCCAGACGCTAAGGGCAGTCATAAATGAGTGGAAGCCACTTAGCTTGCAAGTTGCAACATAAAAAGACTGCACTCCGAGCGAGGCAAGGTCCATCCTTCACGGAGTTGTGGTCCCGGAGGCACGGTATGTCTGACCATGTCCTGCTGCATGGAGCCCAGCACACGCTCCGTGAATGGAGTGCTGGCTGCCACATTCATGCAGTAGAACCTGATAAATGTGGACGCCGTTGATCAAGAGACCATCGTACAGACCTCAGATTAAGGGGTACCTCGGCATAAAGCCCATGAGGTAGCGACTAGCAAGGCCCCGTGGAATGCACACGCTCTCCTGTTGGGGCTGGCTTGCATGGCCAGTGCCTACCTATTCAAACCAATGAGGGAGCCTAGTCTTGGAGATCATCTGCCCAAGATAGTTAGGTCCATACTTACTTTCAAGGTCCTGACAGGGCACAACAGTGATTGCAACCTTGCTTCACCGTCCTGAGGAGGGTGGGAAGGGTGCAGCTCAATAGACTGTAGACTGGCTTGCGACTCCGACCAGGCCTTGGGGCGCAATTATTAAATATGATACATAATAGTTTAAAGCACGTTTTTCTATGGGTCTGTAACTGAGAGTGTACAAATGGAACCAAATTGACCTTCACAGGCCCATTTGGTTTCTGACATTCTGATTGGGGTCCTAGAGATGAGAAAAGATAAGTATGCATCAATTGGTTTACAGTTTGTCTAATAAGATGCTTCCTTTTATCAATTCTGTGATTTTTAGGGTTTTCGGTTTACCCAAGCATTACACAGATGTCAACAACATGGCGAAGACCCAGAGGCTGAAGGTTCTGGGTCGTGGCTGGAGTGTCCCAGTCGTTCGTCATCTTTTAGCCCCACTGAAAGACTTCTATGAATGTGAAGCTGTCAACTGAAGCCTTGCGGCCTCCAGCTCATTCCTGTCCAGCACTGTCTGCACAGGAGAGGAGACTCTTCATCCTGGCCTTCAGACAAGCACTTGGAATTGTAGGAGTTGAGGCATTACATTTATTTGGACTCCGTTCCACGGATAAATATTGTGAAAATATCAGATCTACAAGCTCACAAAGCCTCGTGTTGCGAGGTGTTGTGAGCTTGTAGATCTGCTATTCTCAAAATGTTGCCTCTTTCTTTGGTAATATTTTATAATTGGGCTAATGTTTGACAATTTATTATAATGTAATAAAACAAATATTACAGTATTGTTTGTTTTTTGCCTTTTTGCACCCTGTCCGTCCGTCTGTCCGTGTGTCCGTCCGTCCTTCCGTCTGTGAACAGCTAATCTCCAGCACCGTTGGCTTGATGGCAGCGAAACTGTGCACGCACACTCCCTGGATGCCAGAGCAGAACCTCTGACCCACATTTTACACATAGGCCTGTTATAGCGCCACCAGGAGGAAACGAAACGGTTCTTTCACATTTTTCATATTCCCGCACCTGCCATAGCTGTCAATGTTATATCACCCGCACACACACAATCATTTGCAACATAATAGCAAGAATAGGAATACCACAATAACGCAATGGTGACTATGAACCACGTACCCAAACCCGTTGGAGGCTGCTTTTCCCAAGCTGAAATCTGCACTTAAACTGCAAGGCTGCATGGCTGTGTTCTTGAAAACATACACAGCTTAACGTCAGGAAAGTTTCACGACTCACTCGCCCAGGTGGTCTCAATAATAGGCTACTAATCACCGTAATCGTAACAAAATACACAGCGCTGCTTGTTTCGGATTCCGCACGTTAAAGTATATTAATTCATTTGTTCGTCTATTTATTAACTGCTACTGCAGTCTTACCCTGCGGTACATTAAAACTCCTGTTACAGTCATGGATCAACTTCAACCTGGTGTTTGCACTTTCTCCATTTGCGGTCCGTACATCTATATAAACGTTCAGATTTCAAATATAAAGTGCTTACTCCATGGCCACGGATGTTACAATTATGCACTCAAAAGTACCCGTATATTCTGTATTGTTCAATAAAAAGCATTTATTCCGATCAGTGGCCATTTTCTCAGAATGTATTAGAGTGCAATATACCTACCAACCGATAGGGTCGCACAGTTGAAAGCAGATGGAGAAAATGGCCCCCGATCAGATTAAAATGCTTTTTATTGAACAATACGGATGATACGGGTACTTCTGAGAGCCGGACATAAATTTAACATCCGTGGCCATGGGTTAAGCACTTTATATTTTAAATATGAACGTTTATGTAGATGTACGGGCAACGGGCCATAAATGGAGAAAGTGCAAACACCATGTTGAAGTTCATCCATGACGGTCGTGACAGTCGACCGTTGTGTATCCATGGCTATTACTCCCTCTAACATTTCCCATGTTTTTAGTTTATTGGAATAATGTCATGCACATTTGTCCAGTGCATAGCCTACTGCAGGCCTTGTTGACTAGATTTAGAAGAGATTTTGAAGCTCTTGCTCCTGAAATGATCAATTATTTTTAAGGGGAACGCCATCATTTAACATGCAAGTCAATGGGTGAGAAGCAGAGCTTGCCAGGCGCTGCCAGGCCTGGGTGTGACTAACTTCGCACCACCAGTCACAGAGTGGAGTGGGTGGGGCTTAGCGAAGGGTCCATTTCCCAGGCCGTGGAAGAAATGCCACCTGAGAATTTTCAAATCAGCCTCATGGTGGCGCTATAACAGGCCAATTCATGTTTTTACCTATAACTGCACGATCTGTGTAAATTGGTACACATTATTTCTATTGTCAATCAAGATGGATCCGATTTTTCATATTCCATCCTGATGGCGAATTCCAAACATTGCTCACATTGGCCCACAATAACCTGCCTGACCTGGCGGAGACCTGTGCGCCGGGGAGCACTTTTTCTAGTTTATTATCTTATTTTAGAGGTATTGAAATTGTCTTAAACGTTGTGTCGTATATTGGTCCATTGATCAGACAGGTAAAACACTATTCCATAACTATTCCCTGAGTGCAAGAAGAACAAGGATCCAGTTTGAAATAGGGTTTATCCACAGAAATGTATTTATTTCCATAGATGTTGACACCTGCATTGCCAATCCACAGAGTGTACCTTAAATCACAACAATATCACACAATACAAACAGACATTTGACGTAGTACCTCCTCCCAGTTCTCCTTCTTGACCACTCACAAAACAGGTTTTTAGAAACAAACGGCTTCTTGGCCAGCCTTTCTCAGTCAGCACAAGGAATTAGCCTCCGCCTAGATATAAACATGTGACAATTTACTTTACTTTTATAATCTATAAAACTATACTTTTACACAAGCTCATATTATGAAATCTTTGTTTAACATCTTATTAGCTTCAAATTAAATCCACACACATTATACATTCACAATTGCAAACAGCAGTTAGAATTAGAAATATAATGAGTCAACAAAGACAACAGTTACTTTAAGACAGAATATTTTCCTTAAATGACATTTCTCTTTGTTAACAGCACAAGTCATAGTTATCAAGACTTTAATCATTTTAACTACACACTGTAGATCTAAGACTGAAGAATAATAAAAGTGTATATATTTTACTGTTTAGCCATCTTGACCTGGCTCCCATCACTACACATTTGCTGCCTGTGACCTATGCCAGGAAGGAGTAATGATTACTCTGATTAGTTTAAATGAATACAAAAGACTTCTTCTGATAATCAAGACAAGACAGAGGTTGTCAATGCCTCTGAACCAAGGAACAAAAGGTTTATCAAAATGACTGTTGTGCCTCTCACCTCTTACCTGGACTCTACAATGGCCAGGAACTCTGAACTGATGGCATTACAGCTGAGCCCACACAAAGTTGGGTGAAATCTCTCTCTGGCTTACATTATTTGACCAAAGGTCAAACTCAGTCCCAAATACAAACCTTCAAGTATTTTACCAATTAAATGGAATATCATAGAAATACATGTATGCTCTCATGTTTGAAATGCTACTTTTAGTTCTGGATATACCATAGTTGCTTTATAAATGTGCAGATACCCTGTATACACTTATACTGTAAGTTGGTTTGTTTACCGTTGAGTGAGAAAACAATGCCACCAAAATCTGTTGTATTTTAAAAAAAAAAAATGTTTTTCTATTATTTAACATTTTGATTTGGCCAATGTTTGACCAGTTTTTATTGTATAGTTTGTTGAGTACTATTGATGCAGTAATCGACTTTGTTCTTTTTTTTTATTTTTTATTAAAAATGTCTCAAAAATCCTCACTTTACTGTCATCTGGGGACCCCCCCAAAAGTCTTGTGGTGACCCCCCTGGGGGTCCCGACCCACAAGTTGAGAACCACTGGACTACAACACCCATCTGTAAAATTGTGACCATAGTTGTTAGTTTGGACTACAACACCCATCTGTAACATTGTGACCAATGCGCGCCGACTCAGTTAGTAGAGCAGTCGGCCCCCTTCTCTCCTAATGTAAGATGGTGGTTTCTGGTAGAATTAGGTAGCCAGCACCCACATAAAGCTCAGAGAAAAGGCTGCAGCCTGCAGGTGTCTTCTTGAAAACCAAGCTGTATTTGATCCGTATCTATAACAGGTGTCATAATTAGTTTAGATCAGATAACGACATATCCCCCCCGCCCATTGGGTGCCATTATTGTCCCGGAGAGGAGGAATTCCCAGCAAGATATAATAGGCAGGGTGAGTATCCCACTACTAAACTATCATCATTTAGCTCATGTTATCTTTTTTTATATTTATTTTTAAAATCAAGACAAACGAGCAAATACTTGACATTTTCAAACACACCCTTCGACATTTACGAAGCGATTATTCCATTAGTTACACCCGACCCAGGTCATGTCTGGAGGAAGAGAGTGACCGTTCATGTCGGTGTCGGCGTCGGGTCTCTGGGTAAACGGAGTCCCAGGCTTCGCCGGGACGAAGGCAAGGCCGCGCTGTACATGGACCCAGCGTTGCCATGTCCGCTTATTATAAGCGACTTTGGGCTTCTGTTTCTGTAAAGTTGCTTGTAGAAATTGGTGGTTGCGGTTTGATTGAATACTTTATTTAGCAGTTAAAAAAAAGCACAGAAAGCACAGTTCTATAAAGTGATGCTATAAAGGATTAAACCCAAGAAAGCACTATAGCTTGTTTCCATTGGGGTCCTCCTGTGTACTCAATTCATTGAAGGTTTGTTTCTAAAGTGTACTTGCTTATTTAGGCTCGTTTTAAATTACTTAAACCAGTGGTTCTCAATTATTTCCATAAATGTTTTGTGTTCCAGGGAGCATTTGTGTTTAAAAAACAATTCCTAAATATTCCACATTTTATTGCAAGAGTTTTTGAAAATAGCAGATTAACTTGTAGATTGGCTATTTTCAAATAGCCGACGCATATAGGTGTTTAAAGTGCTCATGTGACCTAAGAAGTTGCTGCTTTTGGTCTGGTTTTCCTAGACCTGGTTGATTATTTCTCTCTCAAAACCTGGCAACGCTACATGGAACTGTTGTGACACCCTTTTGTGGAGGTGCTGTCTGTGTGACACCACGGTTGTTGGTGGTCCGTGAGCCGCGGTGGTCCGTGTGGTGGCAGAGGGGTAATGATAGTTTCACTTAGTACGTGTTTTAATTTCACGACCAGCTACTACAGTGCAAGTGTACAAGGGCTAGCCTGCCGGCTAACGTTAGCAACAGCGTTGCCAGGTTTTGAGAGAGAAACAAGCAACCCGGGCTAGGAAAACAAGCCCAGAAGAAGCGAGCCGTTCGCCCTTTAAACCTACATACATTGGCTATTTGAAAATAGACGATCTACAAGCTACGAGCTTGTAGATTTGTTATAAAAATAAATATAGTGGAATATTTTAAAGTCTTGTATGGGGGGTCCATGGCGATGGCATAAAACATTTTCATTTGGGGGTCCTTGACTTAAAAAAGTTAGAGAACGACTGGTTTAAACAACATTAGGAAACAAACCCAAATAAGCAACTACACTTTAGAAACAAGCCCAAAAGAAACGCAACCACCAATATTTACAAGCAACTTAGCAGAAAAACAATCCCAAAGTCGCTTATAATAAGCAGACATGGCAACCCTGGTGAAACGACAAGCAGACAGTGGTGTCACACTGATATTCGTGACGCATCGAATACGGTGACTCAAGCGATCGTTGCGTTCGCTATTACGATTATTTGGGGTGGAGATTGGGGGGGGTTAAGGTTGAAATACGCCTGAAGAAGTACTCAGATATTTTACTTAAGTAAAAGTATCAATACCACAATATAAAGATACTCATGTCACAAGTGAAAGGCCTGTGTTTAAAATGTTTCTTGTGTAAAATTACAAAAGTATTGGCATCAAAAAATACATAACTTAAAGGTAGGGTAAGTGATATTTTTGGTATTTATTTTTTGTTAAAAAGGTTAAAGTACTATATTCTGATAATAATCATTGCTACAGAGCGTCTGTTCGGTCACAGGGGTCTCTCTGTTTAGTAAACACAATATAGTACATTTTCAGGTAGGTGACAAAGTTTAAGCTGATCAGGAGAGCAGTGAAAATGCATTTTCTGTTTAATAAAGAGCTGGAGAGACATGGGAGACTCCTTTACTGAACAGTCTATAGCAATGAGTACTATCAGAATATAGAGCTATTTAACACTTATTTTAACCAAAGTAAATCACTAAAATGTTTGAAAATAGCAGATTTACAAGCTCACGCGTTGTGTAAAATGCGGCTAGAGTGGTTAATGTATGATTTATAATGTAATAATTTATAACTGCAAAATAACTAAGCTTTCAAATGTAGTGGAGTAAAAGTTCAATATTTGCCTCTGAGATGTTGTGGGGTAGAAGTATTGAGATGTTTAAATACTCCAGTAGAGTAAAAATACCTCTAAATTGTACTTAAGTACAGTACTTGAGTAAATGTTACTTTACACCACTGGAAATTACAGCCATGTCATTACCTTTGGACTTTATATGTAGCATTTCATTTCATCTGATGGCGTACAGCTGAAACATCAACTGTCACTTCATGTCAATGTAATGGTAGGATGGCAAGCTAATGAATGAAGTTCCATTTCTTATTGTTTTCCGGTGAAAAGGTTAATTTACGAAAGAAGGGGATAACGGTACATATAGTACGTTGGTTAAACGAATAGCGAATCCCGGAGTCACACAATTGTATTTGTCACCAATGTCGGTGTAACAAGCTCAACCCAGCAGCTTCACTAGTTAGCCAGTGGCTCACCAGCCAGCTGCAGCATCCATCCACCTGCGTCACCCAAGGCACCTGACATTGACTTTAAGTAATGTGTGAGGTTTCTGCAGCATTCCTTGTTGTATAGCAGTGGTTTTCAACCCTTTTCATATCAAGGTCCATTACTTATTCGGCATTTGAGCCACGGATTCACCATTTGATGAGATTTAGCCTCTCAGACCCAAGACTTTAGAATATAATGTTGTTGTTGGATAAGATTTTGTCCACAATAACAATTCCATGCTGTATTGATGTGGTATCCTAGGAGAGATGACAGGCAAACGTTGATCAAAAACAAAACAAAAAAACTTTTGAGAGTGTAAAAAGGTCCATTTGGTTTCATTTTACACAAGATTTAAAGATCTAGTAAGTGTCCATTTGGTTACCAACTCTCCATCATTTAGCTGGGGACCACCTGGAACACCCTCAAGGACCGCTGGTGGTCCCCGGACCACCGGTTGAGAACATCTGTGTATAGCATTTAGATGTTTATTTTTTTTTAATCAAAAGACACATTTGACAGTACAAATGATGCATAAGATGAGGGTACTCAATTTTTCTTCTATTTTTGTTGTTTGCTGGTTAACACACATTTTTACTTTGGTTTGGAGTTTGTTTTAAGTGCAGGCCGTGACCATTTTCGGTCAAACAGGTTGGTCAAAACATGGTTGTTGTTTCAACTCCTGGTTTTGTCAAAGAAATGAAGCCAATTCCCACAGTCAATGCAAATAGCTTTTCATCATGTTTTCAAATCTGTCACTTGAGTTTTGCAATGTGTGCATTCTTGACACATTCTTATCGTACTAGTTGGTAACTGGCTTTGAATCTCAACAATGCATGAGAAAGTGCCAAAGGTTGTCACAGCAGTTTGTTAGGGCGAATAAGCCACTGTCTGTCTGTATTGTATTGTGGCATGGAAACATTATTCTTCCTTGGGCAAAAGTCTGTATTGATACCTGATACTATTCCCATAGGATATGTTTCTTGCCATAACAAGCAAGCTGCTCTGTGACGTGGCTTTAAACAACACCTTTTGTGGCTTACACTAAAGACGCATAACTTGCAGATTACATTTTCTTTGTATGAAATTGTATTGCAACCATGGCTTAATGTGGTGTAGGCTGACTTGGCCCAATAGTTTTACATAATCGTCATATATATATATATATATATATATATATATATATATATATATATATATATATATATATATATATCATAAACACACATACACACAATGTTTTTCACCGAGTGTTGAATCTGACTCAGAATTTGACACTTTTTTTTACAGCTTTGTTTACATGTTCTTGTTTACCTCTTTTTTTAAGAGACACTTTTCACAATTATAGCCTATTATGTCATGGAGTTTTTTGTGTCCTCACTAAAATGTGTGAGGCTCTGTGTAGTCATTCCATTTGTTTTCCACATACGTGTCGCTGGCTCACCCACAGCATTATTGATGTTTGTTTTTCACTTACTGACTTGTGACATATTGTCACATGGCTCTTGGACTTTATGATGAGTTACAGGGACTCGAGAGCGATGCTCTGGAAGCATAGCTCATTTGCAGTACATTTCTGTTTAGTGCACAATTGCACATGCCAAATTGCTGCACGGGCAGCATGTATAATTAGCATCTCATCTCAATTGCCTTGTTTTCTTTTCCGTTTGTCTTTCCTGTTGCCTTATCCTGCTTAGGTGTCCGGGAAATTCTCTTTAAGGAACAAGACCTTGTTTGCTTATGCCTTTTATTCGCCTGTGTACACTTGACAGTTCAGTTCAGTAGGTCAATTGTATCGCAGGACGAGGCAACAACATACTGATAGGCTAATCTCAGAATGTGTTGATTCAGGCTTGACCCAACACTGATATTTGTGGAAGCCAATAGCAAAAGTTATGAAGTATGACTTGCTAGTAGTTTTCTTGTTTGCAGGCGACACCCAGCTTGGCTTTTCTCTAGATTATTTCTGTGTGTCGTTACTCGCTAGCAAGCCTCTGTTAATCAAAGAAGGGTTGAAAAGAATATGTGTGGGGGAAAGAATGTAATAATGTTTGCTGCAGAGCTGGGTTTTTCAGGCCCAGACAGTAAAGCCTTTGATATTATATATGCTGTCACTGTAGTGCGCAGATTTTTGTTCTGTCTGTGTCGGTGAACATAGGCTACCTGTGTCACAGAATAGGGCTGCTGGCTTGCTTAGTCGGGTGAAGCTGAGAGTCCATGGATGAGTAGGCAGTGTTGTGCCTGGCTGTGTGCCGTGACGCAGGGGGAGAGCTGTTTTGCTGTCCTCACTTAACCCATCTGAGCTGAATAACCAAGCAGGGATGGGATTGGAAGGCTGTCTGTCAGCTCGCAACAGGAAAGAGGTTGCCTCTTTACAGCATCCCTGACTTGGATAACTGGCTGCCCTCCAGAACTGGATCTAAAATGATGTCTCTAGGGCTGTCATGATCAGGACATTTGGATTAATACATAAATTCCGATGTGTTTTTGGCGTTGAACATAAAATGTACATTTATTTTGGTTTGCCTTTTAGGCTTTGTATATAACAATTGCACAGGCCAGATCATATGTAACAACAAATAACTTGATAAACTAGTCCATACCCGGCGGATGTGCAGGTTATTTGCTCCATTTGCATGTAGTGTAACTCAGGGGTTCTCAAACGTTTTCATATCAAGGACCCCCAAAATGATATGTATCTGGCCGCGGACCCCCATCTCAAATATTTTGTTCCAGGGACCCCCAGAAGCAAAGATTTGAGCAACAAATGTTCGCTTGAAAATATATATATATTCAAAAATGTGCACATATTTTCACGATTTTTCAAAAATAGCAGATCTACAAGCTCATAGCGCGGCACTCGGTGCCGCGCTATGAGCTTGTATATCTGCTATTTTTGAATAGCCAAAGTATAAAAGGTCATAATTATTGTGATGCTATTTTAACACATTTTGCTGGGTACCCCCTGGAACCCCCTCAAGTACCCCTGGGGGTCCCCGGACCCCACTTTGAGAACCAATGGTGTAACTTTTGGAGAGGAGTGCTGCTCATTTGACCCGGCTCAGCTGGGTGTGTCTTGACAAACCGGTCATTTACGACCTGAAGTTGAATCTTACCACAACCATAAGAAGCCCTTGTTTACGTTGTTTCAGCTAAGCTATTTGTGCTAATAATGCAGATGACAGGGCATTCGAGCAGGATGAGGATTGTGGGATTATAGTAGGATTTACAAAGCACTGCTGTACTATCTATGGCCTGGTCATAACATTCAAAAATGTTCAGAAATAGCTAAAATAGCTGATCTGCAAGCCCATAACGTAATATTTTTTAATTGTCTTCGCCTTAAATGCACAAAATAGGGATACCACGTTGAAAGTGCTTAAGAGCATGGACAATGACGTGGAAATGATGATAATTATGACATTTCTGTTAATTTCATCCAACTGTTTTTCTACAGCTGAATGGAAACGTTTATGCAAAATAATTATGATTAGCTCAAATAATTGATCAGGTGATTATGTAATAATTGTGACAGGCCTAGCGCCACATTGTGTCATATTCTAATTGAGAGGACATGGCTCACTGTCCATGTACATCAATTGTATTGTATATCCATCCATATTGCTCTTAGTTCTGTTGGTTCTGTTGGTTGGTTGTGAACTGGCAACATAGTCGCTTTGTGCTTAGCGGTAGTCCTTGGTTTCCAGAAGGTGTCATACCAGGTCCCTGTTCAGTTTCCCAGAGCTTTGTTTGGCTCTGCAGCAGATGTGAACCAGAAATTACTCTGGTTCATGTTCATATGTGTTTCCATATTTGTTTTTAGCATATTTGTACATGGTGAACCTAAAGGTGTTTTATTCTGAAATGGGTGGTAAAATTTGGAAAGATTTCAAGGGCTCTGTTAGACGATGGCACAATCTTGGACTTTTGACATAATTTCTATGGCTGCAACAGTTAATCGAACTAATAAGGATAATTCCTTTTAACAGGTCGTTCATGAAAGTCCTTGCGGTCTTGTTTCCAATGAGAACCTGTGAGCAATTTGGGGTTAAGAGTCTTGCTCAGGGACAAATTTCATTTCATCGGCACATATGCTGGCCTGGCCGGGAATCGAACCTGCGGCAACCAGGGCCTCTGGCTCCTTAGGCGGACTCATTAACCACTCAGCTATGGCCGCCCCATTCAGCTATGGCCGCCCCATATCGATTTATTTAAAGTCTATTTGACATTTTCTGTGTTGATTTGTTGATTTAAAAAAAGAATATGTGTGTGTCTGTAATCTGTATATACGTTTTTTTTCTCTTTTTTTCAAAAACGTGCTTCCTGATTATTATATTAATTAAAAAAAGTAATAAGTATAATTATCACTTGAACACATATCGATAGTT
This sequence comes from Gymnoscopelus microlampas, assembly GCF_963454915.1. NCBI lineage: Eukaryota > Metazoa > Chordata > Actinopteri > Myctophiformes > Myctophidae > Gymnoscopelus > Gymnoscopelus microlampas. Next base: position 4,663,245 of record NC_139960.1, read on the forward strand.
GCACGTTGAGTTGATTCTGATAATCAGTTAGTGTGATCAGCCAATCGACAATTAAAATATGGGATGATACTTCATTAAAATGTGCATAGAACTGAAGAGCTCTGCAATATAGCTGTACTTATTCGGAAGGGTCAGCAATTCTTTTATGGAAATGCATTTGAGAGGACAGTGACTGCACTAAACAAACAAACTCCTTATCTGGAGCTCTGCTGCACTTCCTTATAGACATCGACTATAGGTTGTATTACTACTTGTGACTTCCTCTCCTCACCCAGGGATAGAATTGATTAGTTTGTGGCCCCTCTATCTTGACGAAAGCCTGTTCCTCACCACGTCAGCTCAAAGTTCAGTGGTCTTTATTGCCTCGTGTTTGTGCTATGTTTTCATCACACGTTGACTCATGAGTTTGCTTATGCTTTTTTTATTTTCATGCACTCGTGCTGCACATGGTTTAGGCAGCGGATATTAATATGGAGCTGTTATTGGATCAGTAGTCGAGACAGATTTCTCCAAAGCGATTTCGTAGCATTACCTTTTGACTTTTAACAGTGTGGTCTGCTGCAAAATATATCACTATATTAATGCAATGTCCCATATCGTTCTCCAGAAGCTGCATATCTTTTGTAAGTATTTAGGTGCTATGCATTGGAGCCCAGCAGCTAGCATTGTGTCACGCAGTAACGTCGGGCCTGCTAAATCTGCTGTTGCTAATTTCACACACCGTGCACGAATCAGCCTCATCTCAGGTTTGTCCGGCCCAGATCTGCACTTGGCTCCCCGAGTGCAGCTCCGCTGTGTGTGTCGTGGCCCCACATGAGCCCAGCAGGAAGGACTGGGTGACCATACATGTCGAGCAGGCAGTAGCGGGGAAGGGCCGAAAGGCCCTTCCACTTTCCGCCTGGACTTCCTTTAAAAGAGACGCAACTCTGGGCTGGCTCCACCCCTCCTTTCCCAAGTTCAGGACAGGGCTGTGATATTTTTAGCCGTCTCTCCTCCTCTCTATCCCCGCCCCCCCCTCCACTGGTTTCTCTTCCTGACATGGCCCTTTGGTGAAGCTCAGGACCCACATCGATAATCAGAGTCAGTCAGGTTAATTCGCAAAGTGCAGTAAAGGTATACCGGAAGTTGGTTGCAGACCACATCAACACACAACCCCAAACATGAATGAAATGTTGGCACATTTGGACAGAGAGCAAGTGAGCCCACTTTGGACACAAATCATGCTGTGTAAAGCAGTGGTTCTCAAACTTTTTCATGTCAAGGACCCCCAAATTGACACTTATTAGCCCGCGGACCCCCATTTGAAAAGATATGCGACCACGGACCCCCCCATAAGAGATTATTTTTACAGCTCTAGCAGTCAATTCTCAACCATTTTAATTGAAGGACCCCCAGTTTGGCATGCATAAGGCTACGGACCCCTATTTTATGGCATTTCTATCTCTGGGACCCCAATTCATATTGTAAAATCAATGTTCATTTAACTCTGAGAGTGTACAAATGGAACCAAATGGACCCGTTAGGGTTCATTTGGTTCCATTCCGGACCCCACTCCGGACCCCACTTTGGACCCCACTTTGAGAACCAATGGTGTAAAGTATGGTAACTTTAACTTATGCAGTGTACTACCATACATTACACTCCATCGTTACTCTGTATCAGATACACTAGGGCCTGACCGATATATCGGTCGGCCAATATTAGCCCTTGTTGATTTGTTAGTTTGTGGGGAAAAAAATACCTAGCCAGGGCAGTTCTGTTTGTAGTTTTCAGTTATGTGTGTTACTGTGACAATGCAATGAATGCATACAGGATAAGGATGCCTATTTGTATTTAGTTACCAATGTTTATATTGTTGCTATATTGTTACTTTGGTTATGGTTTCAAACCTGTAACCTGCCGGTTAGAGCTGGGCATTATGTTGATAATATATCACAATACTGTGATATGAGACTGTCTAGATATTGTCTGGGAATTTAGGTATCGTAACATCGTGATATGGCATAAGTGTCTTTTCCTGGTTTTATCACTTAAGCCTTGTTTTATACTTTGAAAAATTGTCAAATAGCGAAAATAACCAATCTACAAGCTCAACAATCTACAAGCCCACATTGAGATGCCTTGATTTAATTATTTTACAATTGTTTTTAATATATAAAATATATCCTTACACGATACGTTATCGTGACTATATCAAAAACGATGTATTTACTTTTTTTTTTTTGATATTTGGTCCATATCGCCCAACGCTACTTCCATTTACAGGACATTCCTTCAAACCACCAAGACTAAGCCTTCCTTGAAACTTAAACCGAGGCAAAACGGTGGGCAAAACTGAGCATTGTGCATTTGAAGTTGAACCAGTGTTGCTGACCAACGCTTTGTCTCAACAAAGCCAAGACAAAGTGCACCTCCCAGCACAAAATGGCAGAAATGGGTCTCTATGGGAATATTGGTAATTTTCTCTCTCCATTAACTGAATGCCTACCCATGCATTAATGTAAATCACATTGCGATATCCGTTTTACTACCAATTAAAGGACAGGGCTGGCCCTTCTTTGTATTATAGGTCCATACAATTAAGTGGTTCCCAAACAGTGTGCCGAAGCACTAAGGAGCGGCCCCGGGTTCAATTTCAGGCCCAAGACGTGTCCCTGAGCAAGAACCCCTAACTGCTCCTTGGGGCGCTGCCCCCGTAGCGCCTACTGCTCCTGATACTTGGGATGGGTGTCATGCAAGTCATGCAAATATTCTTTGACAAATACCGCAAAAGAACCACAAAGGTACAAATTACAATTATAAATTATTATTACCAGGTGTAAGTCCAGGTGTGCCGTGTGACAAGTTAACCACGTTATTATTGCACTATTTACAATCATACAAATAGTTATGAATTATTCTTTTATCTACTATAGAACCACTTTGTGGACACTATTTTACCAAATCCAAAGGCGCGTTATAGACTCTAAATCGTAAGGTCCTTTTTATTTTAATGCATTTCTTTTTTATTTGATAGCAGATCAGCTATTTTTGCCATGAATACAGGAGTGCTTTGAGATTTTTCGCCTTTGGCACAAACATTCTGAACACCAACTACTCTGAGACTACTTCCAAACATTTTGTTTTCTTGCATGTCTCATCTCCTCTCCGACTGGTCCAAGTGTTCCTTGTGACTCATTAGCAGTTAATAAACATGTTTATTGGATTGTAAAAGCATCACTTTTAATAAGCTCATTAGCTGAGCCTTCTCACCTGCTGTGGTGATTTCATGACACTTTTATATGATGATTCTCTTCCCCTATGGGTCTATGATTAGCTGATTATATCAAGGCTTGTGAGTTAGCATTCCAGCCCTGGGGTCTGTCTTGTTGTTTTTTCTTCCTCCACACATCATTTCTGTTTGTGAGTCAGTCATTGGCTTCTTCTGCTTACTGACAGTCTTAGTAGGCCTTTAATCACACATCTTTTGAATGTGTACTGTAGGTAGGTGACGAGAGATGCAAGCAACAACAAAAGTAACAACTATAATGACAGCAATAACAATAGCGGGAATAACAATAGTATAATAGTATAACAACATAATGGCAGTCTACAGTAGTGTTCCATGGAAAGAGTGAAGCCCTTGTTATTGTTACTCCAGTCAGTTTCAGTGTCTCTGACTTGCCGAACTCTGCATTTATGACATGCAAGATATAGTAAATTGTTTGAAAGTGGAATGTCTTTCTGTGGGGTTTTATACATATTTAACCAACGAAAAGTATTACCAAGAGCTTGTGACTTATACATTAGATCCATTGGAAGTTTTCTTTTTCTTAACATTTCCTGAAAAGTTAACATTACATTTTCTTTGGACATACAAGGTTTCTACCTGACGGCGACGATAATGCTACAGTCCACCCTGCTGGTTCAGCAGGTATTAGCAGTTTGCTCGTGTGCTCTGGCCTCGCTCCGTTTGGTTTTGGTCCATTACGTTGTGCTGTACAGGAATATAATAGAGCCAGGGGCCAGGGCCATACCGGTCAATTCCAATCTCACCCCCAATCCTTAACACTTAAGCCAGTCCACCTGTTCCTCCATCCACAACTCCTCCTGAAACCGGAGCGTTGATCCGCACACCCCAAAACTGAAACGCATCGTTCCCCTGCAGTAACAAGGTCCACACAATCATGTGCGGAAAAGCCCAGTCTTTATCTTTTTAGATGGTATGAACTGGTGTTTTGAGTGCAGGTGTAACGGGACAGAATATATACTGTATACCCCCCGCCAACCTATACCCGGGGTTAAAGTGGGCTAGCCTGTTTTATACCCCGGGGTATATTCTGGGTTACTCCATTTTATATCCCAGGGACCGGGCAGGGGTATAAAATGAGGTTCAGAATATACCTTTGTCATCCAGCTTATACCCCCCCCTTGTGTTTTTTCATAAATCTCTTTGTATGTTTTGGGCTAGCTAGACCAGACTATATATCTCCTGTCCAAATTATACCGCCTTGTGTTTTTCATAAATAAGGTAACTCACGTGAATAATATACTGGATTTAGTTTGTAAGTAGTATAGTCCGTATAACACCACCCTAGGTTGTTTTCATAAGATTACATAATACTAAAAATAAGCATTATTTTCACAATTATTTGTGGTTTGTGTCACTGCAGGAAATGAGCCTTTTCATCGTCCGGGCCACAGTGGCTTGGCGGATTCTGGAAACGATCAGCCAATTAACAAGACTCAAATTCATTAGACAAGAGAAAACAAAGCCTGTTGAATGGTCCTTACCTGGAAATACAGTCAGCGATGTAGAGACTCTGATTTGCTATATCCGACAGACGTGAGCATTAGACAGGTGGCTGGTGGTGCCTTCATATTGATTTCATAACTGAGAAGAAAGGTCATAGAGAAGGTTCATAGTTAACCTCACAAATGCATACTAAAACCACACACTCTGTAGCAATTTGGGGAATTTTTGGAAAGTAGGAAATGAGGCATAAGTGATAAAAACCAGGAAAAGACGACGCTTAATGACAAATCACGGCGGTACGATATCTAGTCCGTATTACAATATCAATCTATATATTGCTCAGCCCTAGTCTGTAATAACCTTTTAAAAATGATGTCACGTAACAAATTGTGGCAACTGATATGCATGGTTTGTGCCCTCCCTGAGCTCGGATGTCACATTTTGCCCCTCACATGCTCATGCACGACGGACAGGTTGTTAATAAGAGGTTTTTCATTTGTATGGAAATCTGCTCCATTCTTCTCTTATTGTACGCTGTATGTACTATCATGTTTCCTGTGAAATGCATTGAATTTCCCTGTGTCTAAAAAGGTGCCATACAAGATAAAGCCTGACCTTACTTGACTGTCTCTCTCCCTTTCTCTCACCACCCCCCACCCCCTCTCAGCCCCCCCCTCCCAGCCTCCTCGTCATCAATCTGCTCTCTTAGAAGCTGACACCCTGCTCTCGCCAACCCCACCTAGGTAAGGCCTGTCACAATTATGACATAATCATCAGAATTTATTATTTTTGCTGCAATATTCGATGCCAAAAACATGATTAAATCATTAGTTGCACTTATTTTTAAGACGATTAATAGTCAACTAAAATGTCACGTGACACCCATACACGTCAATTGACTCTGCTCTCTTAGTGCAGACCCATAGAGGGAGAGAGTTACGACACGCCTTGATCTCGCCGTACAGAGGGCCGCTATGGGCTCATTGGGCTGTAGTTCCAAACATTGGAACTTCCTCATTGAGAACGAGCGTTTCCGCATTCCACATTCCATTCTTACAATGGGAGTCAACGCTAGTGTCGTCACTCTCATATTAGATCACACTGTCTTAGAGGACGACGCCCGGCCCTGCCCTGCCCTCGCCGACATCCCTGCCTCAGGCTCTGCGTGTCGTCGCGTCGCGTCATAGGATGTCCCGAAGCCCCGAGGTCAGGGAGGATCCCATGGAGTGCCCGCTGTGTATGGAACCCTTGGAGATTGACGACGTCAACTTCTTCCCCTGCACCTGCGGCTACCAGATCTGCCGCTTCTGCTGGCACCGCATCCGCACCGACGAGAACGGCCTCTGTCCCGCCTGCAGGAAGGTAAACCCCCCCCCCCTCCTCCCCAACCCTGCACCCTCACCTCAGTCGTCGCTGTTTGTGGTTCCCAGCTGTTTTTTCCTTGGAGCCCTCCTTCTTATATCTGGCACGAGCTGAGATCCGCCCACACATGGGCAAACGCACAGATGTACACACACACACACACACACACACACACACACACACACACACACACACACACACACACACACACACACACACACACACACACACACACACACACACACACACACTTGTGTGTTTTTCAGCCATGTTAATCACTATATGCTTCTCATATGAGGAATAGCAAAAATAGCTGATCTACAACCTCGCAACAGGTCGCTTTGCCGCACGTTGTGAGCTTGTAGATCGTCTATTTATTTATATTTTATAAATGTAATCGGCTTGGGTGTTCCTCAAATGGGGTTGCATAGCAAAGTGGGGAGTGGTTTGATTTCACTGACATTTTTTGATTAACTCGCTTGAAGGTAATATAGTTAATTATGGGTCTGTTTCATTTAATCATTTCTGTGTGCCAGCATCATGTTAACCTCCACAGGACCTGCCCATGCCGGCACAAAGTATCAAATCACACGATACACACCACTGAGTAATGTTTTTGCCTTCAGCTGCGTTTTACGCGTCAACATGGCTGCTGTCAAAAAAGGTCCATCGGGTTGTCCATCATCACCTTATTGTATTAACAATACATGTTGGAAGTGTTGTGAGCTTGTTGATCAGCTTTTCTTTGGTGACGATATTTGGTGTAGAGGGAAAGGAGTGGGCCAAGTATAGATCCCCTGGGGGACCCCGGTCAACAAAGTATTTACAGTTTAATTAGTTATTAATCCTGATTCGGTGTCTCCCGTTGTCTTCAAAGCTTTAGTCAGTTTTCAGTGTTTTTGCATACGTCTACATGTCAAACATGGGAGTTTTTATTCTGGTCATCATACATATACTGCCTGTTTGGAAGAATTATTTCTTTCTGAGCATGTTTTCCTTGAGGGACTTGCAGGTTGGGATTTTTTAAAATTCATTGGATGTCTGCTGTTTGAGGTTTGATAACAGAAAATAGGCAATTTATTTTATTATTATTGTTTGTGAGAGACAGGTGTTTGAATGAAATCATATCATTAGGAGCAGTGAGTGACTCTTTTTAAACAGCGCCCAGGGAGAAGTTATCATAAGAAATGCTGTTCTGGAGTGTCGCTGTGGCAAACAATAATTTATTTTCCTTGGGGTCATTTAACCACTATGAAACCCTATATACTTTGATTACTTCCCCCCTTTTCCCTCTACACCAATTATCTTTGCTGAAAATCTATAGATCTACAGACTCAGCGTGTCATGTTGCGACGTGTTGTGAACTTGTAGATCACCTATTTTTGCTGAATGGTAGCCTAGTATGACATGGCCAGAATAGGGGCGCTAGGGTTCATATGCTTAATGGATCGACGTGGATCGCCGCCTCTTCAGTGCATTTTATTGCAAAATGATAGTTTGCAATAAAATGGTGCTGAGTTCAGTGGTCTCCGCTGTAGACTTAACCCATTAAGACCTGGAACTGTGTCATTTTTAGATTTGAGCTAAAAAGCATTATTTTACACTTTGGGCTATTCAAAAATAGCAGATATACAAGCTCATAGCGCGGCACCGAGTGCCGCACTATGAGCTTGTATATCTGCTATTTTTGAAAAATCGTGAAAATGTGTGCAAATCTTTGAATATATATATATATTTTTTTTTTTTTGCGAACATTTTTAACTCAAATCTTTGCTTCTGGGGGGCCCTGGAACAAATTATTTTGATGGGGGTCCGTGGCCAAATACATATAATTTTGGGGGTCCTTGACATGAAAAAGATTGAGCACCACTGATATAGAAACATACGTTTTTCAGAAAACTGTTGGGATTTAGGAGACATGTAGAATCGGCTTCAGGTCTCAATGGGTTAATCTCGGATCATCATCTATAGGATGAGAGGAAATTTGAAAACTGTAAAAAAAACTAGTTCTGTGGTTTTAAAAGTGGTCAAGTACAGTACTAAAGTAAAATGTACTTGTGTTCATCAGCCCTACCCGGAGGACCCTGCGGTGTACAAGCCGCTCACACAGGAGGAGCTGCAGAGGATCAAGAACGAGAAGAGGCAGAAGCAGAGCGAGAAGAAGCAGAAGATCACGGAGAACCGCAAGCACCTGGGCAGCGTGCGCGTCGTCCAGAGGAATCTGGTGTTTGTGGTGGGGCTGTCGCAGAGGCTGGCCGACCCCGAGGTGAGGGGATTTCTCACACACAGACGCATACAGAGACAGACATATCAATCAAATAGGCTCTATGCACAGCAGCCATATTGGGAATTAATTGGGCCCCTTCCTTACTTCCTTCACAGGTGTTACCAATAATACTAATTAAGGCTGTGTTCCATAGTGTGGCATAGTGGTTGTCTTGTTTTCAAGGACCCCCATAACTCTGAGAGTGTACAAATGGAACCAAATGGACCTGTAAGGGTCCATTTGGTTCCATTTGTACACACTCAGAGTTACACACCCACCATAAGGGGCCATTTGGGAACAAAAATGGAGTGTTTCTAGTGAGCCAACATGCACGATATCAGCACCCTGACCAGAATGGAACAGAGCCTTCATTAGTATCATTGGTAACACCTTTGAAGGAAGTAAGAAGAGGCCCAATAGGCTCTATGCACAGAGCAGCCATATTGTAAAGACATTTGGGCCACTTTCTTCACAGGTCTTACCAATTAGACAAATTAAGGCTCTGTTCCATCTTGTGTAGCACAGTGGTTCTCAAACTATTTAATTTCAAGGACCCCCATAACTCTGAGAGTGTACAAATTGGTACACTCTCAGAGTTACACACCTGTAAGGGGCCATTTGGAACCCCCTCAAGGAACCATGGGGGTACCGGGGACCACACTTTAAGACCCACTGGTGTTGCATGGGCTTGCCGGGTGTTTTAAAAGTTTATTTTCTCGTTCTATAACCGTAGAAGAAGCAAATATGGAACGTGAAGAGATAGAGCAGACACTGGACTGCATTATGAGCAGATTAATTCCATTCATCAAGTATTTTTTCTTCGTTTTTTGATTCTGTATTCACCGTTAAGGAATGTTTTACAAACTAAAAGTCAAAGACACCACCGGGTCGGTAAATGATAGGAATAAAGTAATTTCTGGGGTGCACTACTCCTTTCAGGTAGATATTGCTGTTCGCTAGCACATGAGTGACCATTACATTCTCAGTCACACAGATCCAGGAGATTTCCTTGTTATTCGATTTGGAAAACCGCCTTTTTGACGAGACAACGGCCTATAACAAGTGAATGGGGGTTGCAATAAAAAAAAATCTTTTTGCGGAAGCAGGGAGAAACCCTCCGTGTTTAGCAACGATCGGGGGATCGATCATACTGGAGATAAATATACTGTGACTCGTTGAAAAGGTAACTGAAAACGAAAAATCGCTGGCAGTGGCTTAGCAAATGTTTTATTTCTGGTAGTCAAATAGTTAAAAGATGACTTTTAACCTAAAATAGTAGCATAACTCACAAAGAATGAAGAATCATTTGGGCTCGGTCAGTTTTCAGGACATCACAAGCTATCACTGGTTGGATTTTACTACAGCAGTAACCCATATTAGCTTGCCAATAACCCCCCCCCCAACCACACAAACGCAAGCCCCGGAAAACAACAGATTTGCTTCTGATGTCTGTGCCACCCTGCCTGATCGGCGTCCTTGGTGTGAAATGGCTCTCAAATATGGTCTTCATCACGTTGACTGCGGAGGCAAAGTGTCAGGCTGGGGGGAATCTATATACATGTTGTGAGGCAAGGGAAAGGCTCATGCTAGTCACCTGAATTCCTCCTCTCACCCAAAACAGTTCTCCTCCAGTCTGCACTGCTCTACCCTGTTGACCAGTTAAACACTCTTGTATAACGAGGTAGGGCAAATATGGAGAAATATGGACATTGGACATATGAGGTTTCTGCCCGACAACAGTGATATGGTTTGGTGTAAGTCTCGGGTTGGAGACATGCAATGACCAGCGGAGAGAGAGAGGCGAGTTTTGGCAGAACAAAGGCCACAAAGAGGCAGCGATCTTCCGGTCTGAGTCCTCAGTCAGTGAGCAGAATGTCAAAAAGCAGTTTCCTGCCAATCCCAGCTCAGAGCTGAATCTCTCCAAATAAACTCCTCCGGCGGCTGCTATTGTTCCGGGCCCTGAAACCTGAAGATCCGTTGCTGTTAAATAAAATGTGATTATATAAAACACAATTTATTATGAACCACTTGAACCCAGGCATCCCTGTTCTGGGGCTAGCATTGTACGAGCTCATAACGCGGCTGCGTTTTGAGCTCGTAGATTGGCTACTTCCAGCGAAAATATTGTGTAGAGCAAAAACGAGGCCTAATGCCTGTATAGAGGAAGAGCCCTTGGGAATGCGGACAACTAAGTATAGGGTTTAAGTGGTTAAATGCAGTTTCTCTGAGACATTATTTTGAATTGGATGAGTAATTGTTTGTCTTAACAAATCCTAGTGATTGGCTGTGTAGTTTTGTGTTATCTTCCTTGTTTCCTGCTCCTCTTGGCGACAAAAACTTCCCTTTGTCTGATATCTTGGTGAATGAATAGGAGTGTTAGTTTTATAATCCAGCTTTGAGCACTGTTCATCTTTTAGTACAGTTGGCACTCTTTGAATTCATCTGCCGCACTTTTCATTATGCCGTGCCCCCTGCAGTGTTATGAGAGATGAGGGAACACTATGATGACTCGTCAGCATAATAATTATCCTGAAAATGGGTATCTTATTCTACCTTTTATAAGATTCTATTAAAATAATATACATGGCTCAAATTAACAGCACAAGTGAGAATATAGAATGTCTATATTTACCACGCATGAATGCTGCGATGCATGGCAGAGTTATAATCACTCCAGTGCATGCATCATGTCAGTGACCAAAATAACTCTAGAACAGTGGTTCTCAAAGTGGGGTCCAGGGACCCTCAGGGTTCCTTGAGAGGGTTTCAAATGGAGCCTTACAGGTCTTTAACTCTGAGAGTGTGCAAATGAAAACAAATGGACCCTTACAGGTCCATTTGGTTGCATTTGCGCACTCTCAGAGATATGGGGGTCCTTGAAATTAAAAGGTTTGAGAACCACTGCTCTAGATTAGAATTTACAGTATGGGGGAGTGGGGCATTCGGGTGTCATAGAGGGAGAACATTCACCCACCAGTAGTGCAGAGACCCAGGTACAATTCCTGGCCTTCGGCCAGTCGCTCCCAGTGCATATAAGCGTCAGTGTTTGCAGGTGGGATGCGGGCAGGGGACTGTGTCCTTGCCGCTGCATTGGTGACGCAAGTGGCTAACCTTGCGCTATGAGGTGACACTCCTCACTGGCTGTATGGTGAAAAGAAGTGGCTGGCTTTGTGGCCGTAGCTGAGTGGGTAGAGAGGCCTTCTGGGAATCGGAAGGTCGCTGGTTTGACCCTCTGCTTGCCCAGTCTGTGTCAATGTGTCCCCAAGCAAGATGCTTAACCACTAACTTCTCCCTGGGCGCTGTTTAACTCATTCACTGCCAGACTTATTTCTGGCTGTGTGGTCCCACTGCCAGGATTTTGCGATTCTCTTACCTTTTCAAGTAGTCACAGAATATTTATCTCCGGTATGATCGATCCCCTGGTGGTTGCTAATCACTGAGGGTATCACTGTGCTTCTGTGAAAGAAAAAAAAATGTCATCGCGATTCCCGGTCGCTTGTTATACCCAGTTGAAAATGGCATGATTTGCTCAAAAATACATAGTAAAACACAGAAAAAGTGATTTTTTTTTTCTCAGTTTTTATTTTAACAGAAGTGAACGGAGCATTACATCTTTGCATCGCGTTATCTCCTGGTTCTTTGTGAAAAAATGGGGCAAAAAAAATATTATTATTGTTTTGTTTTTTTAGAGACGCCAAAAGACGTCATTGGCGACGTGGGCTTACTAAAAACATCTGTCAAAAGACATCATTGGCAGGGAATGCGTTAAAGAGTCGCTCACTGCTCCTAATAATTTAGTTATGATGGGCAAATGCAGAGGATGAATTTCAGGTATGTGCAAATGTACTTGATAGAAAATACCCCTACAAAAAATAAAAGGGGACACTTTTTTTGCCTACTCCCTCCCCAGGCCAGCATTGGGGGTTGGCAGCAGTAGGGACCGGGTGTAATAATGATCAATTTGGGAGATGATAAAAAGTAAAAATCTTTAGTTGGAGTGATTAGTAGGCTGCCCCAAGGAGATGATTAACTTTTGGCTCAAAAAAGGTCAGTCAATAAACCAAGACGCTGCATGGCAACAATGCTGGTGTGGTGTTGCATGCCCAGATGCCTTTTATTTTATTCATTGTCTCCGCCAGAGGTGGAGAGTATGTTTTCGTCTCCGTCCTTCCGTGTGTCCGTCCGTCTCAGCCAAGCTAACATTGGTCAAGCTTCACGTGACAATATGTTGTCACCAATGCTTTGATTGGCTAGCGAGACGCATGATGACATAAAAACCTATAAATAGCAAATGTGCTTCAAAAATCATTTATATTTTTTGAAGCTAAGCTGACATTGGTCACGTGACACGTGACAATATGTAATATAAATAGGTAAGACAGAATTAATCAAGAACAGTACTGGTGGAGACCTGTGCTCCGAGGAGCACATTTTCTAGTTATAAATGTAACTGATTCTTTTTTTCCAGAGGGCTGGCCGATATGGACACAGTCATATGCACAATTTCAATATTTGGTCAACGATATTAGGATTGATTATTGGTGCTTTCAAAAACAATTTACACAATGCCATTTTTAACAAATCAGTAATGTCTATACAATAACTAAGCGGGTAAAGGCAAATGATAGAACAGTCAGGTATGCCACTTACTGTACTGCAGTGGTTCTCAACTTTTTTTGGCTGGCGACTAGGGATGCACTGGATAAAAAAATCTTGGCCGAAACCGAATACCGAAAATAGGAAACACCTGGCCGAACACCAAAAGGAAATCGACCGAAACCACCGAAAATGTATTTTGTCGTGGACCCCCATCTGAAAAAATGTGTTTTCTGTTGTACAAGCTTGCAGCGTGAGCTGTGAGCTGTACATCTGTAATTACACCCCCCCCCCCCCCCTCAAAGGACCTCTGGGTCCTTGGGGAACCACTGCTGTTACGAAACTAAGTGAAATTAAACAAGACCTTTCTTTGATGTGTCCGTCAGATACTAAAGAGGCCAGATTATTTCGGGAAGTTTGGGAAAATCCACAAGGTGGTGATTAACAACAGCACATCATACGCCGGCTCACAGGTGAGACTCTGAAAACGCCCTTTAGCTTCTGGATAACAGACTGCATCCATGTAGTTTTGGATGTTTATATTCAATGTCATATTATTATTCTCCTACTAGGGGCCTAGTGCCAGTGCATATGTAACCTACATTCGGAATGAAGATGCACTCAGAGCAATCGGGTTGGTCAACAATGTAGTAGTAGATGGAAGAACACTTAAGGTAAGTAAGCCTTGACATTGTGTGTGTGTGTGTGTGTGTATAACTAAGTTTTTATATGTATAACTAAATCAGGGCTTTTACATGGGTGTTCCAAGCTTTTGAGACGTTTCCGTTGTTTCGGCAGGCTTCTTTAGGAACAACGAAATACTGCAGTTACTTTTTAAAGAGCATGCAGTGTCCCAAGCCAGACTGCATGTATCTACACGAGCTCGGGGATGAAGCTGCTAGTTTTACAAAAGAAGAGATGCAGGTAAGCTATATCTGTCCACAGAGTAACGGCATGGAACTGGGGTTGGGGTGGTGCGGTGGGGCTTGTCTGCTTATTAACTGAGAGGTTTGCCGTCCGCCTGCAGGCAAATAAGCACCAAGAGTATGAGCAGAAACTATTACATGAAATGAACCCGGCGTACCTACAGATGTCAGCCACAGGAGGGGACAAACCAAAGGGCAAATCCAACTCTTTACAAAGGTACTGTCTATTGTTTATTCTAATCTTATAGAATTATATATTTATCATTTTGTATGCATAATGGCTTACCCGTGACATTTTCCTTTGAACACTGCATTTGTTATAAAGTGGAGAGAGTGAAACCTATGATCTGAGTAGTCATTATTATACATGCTCTAATAGCTGCTGAAATAATAGTGAAATTAAACTGCTCCTCATTTTGCTGGGGACCCCCTGGATGATGGATCCCTCAACTTTTTTGAGAACCACACTGCTGTAGTTGGACCATGACCTTGTGTGGCTTGCAGTCCTGTTAAGAATGCAAATTTCCATCCGTAGTCCCCACAATGACTACGATGTAACCATCAGTATGATTTGCGAACTACCTCGCTCTCTTCTCCCACAGATCCAACAGCACTAACAAAGAGGCGTGGCCGTCGTTACAGCCCCCGGGCAAGACAGCCAATGGGCTGTCATCAGAGCACAGGAAGAGTCCGCCTACGGACGGTAGCTCAGACTCTGATCACATGACGCCTGACGGGCCCGACTCTGAGCTGGGTCCTAGAGTAGCCATGTCCCCCTTCTCCACAAACTGTGACCCTGCCAGGTAACCCTGATGATGATGATGATGATTATAATGATGATGATGATAGAGCAGCATTTATAGATTTTCATACCGAGTTTTCGATTAATTGAATAATGTAGCATTTATTTTGATCATTTGTTTTATTTTTTATATATCACAGGAATCACTGCAATAACTCTTTTAAAATGTTATAAAAATACTTCACTACATTTATAATCGACTAAATTGATTAGTCTGATTACCCACTAATCCTTTTTTATTATTGTAGATTAAATCAATAATTCAATGAAGTGTTGCGCCAGAATTAAATTTGAAAATCATCCTCTTCGTTCCCTTTCAGCCCGAGTGACAAACTGCCAGACATCATCAGTATAGGCAACGGTGAAACCTCACATCATCTGGTAAGAACTCTTTATGAGAAATTGACTCGATTTTCAGTTAGACAGCAACAAAGCCCCCATCACTCTTTCTTATTCTGAGAATAATCTCCCCCCAATCAATGTTCCTTACTGGAGGCGAAAAAATCTAATGTTCTTGGTGAGTTGATTAATTCCTTGAGTGATACCCTGTCTCCTTTTGCCTCCCTCACCAATGGATTAAAGTTATCAGTCCCCACGACTGATTTCAGTCTTTAGGATTCCATAGAGTCCGGCATGTCTGTCTCTGGGCTAACTCTTGGCTTTCTCTAGTAGTCTAAAGGGTGATTTATACTTGGTTGCGCACCGCTGTCACACATTGAAAATGGCAGATCTACAAGCTCCGAACGTGTCACACTCTGACATGTTGTGAGCTTGTAGATCTGATAATTTATTTGGTTCGCGACACTGCACGCAATCAAGTTGGAAATGAGGCATAACCTTTAGCCTAAACGATTTGAATTGGTCAAACTAGCAATCGAATACATGTACAGAGTCAGAGGCATCTTCCATGAAACCCTAATGGTCTCAGATATTTCATAAAAGCAAAGATTAAGGCTTCAGTCAGTTTTTTGTATATGTAGAACAGCAGCAACATCAAAAATCACAGTTTGGGACTTAGTCATGTTAAGTTAGTTCTCTGAGTTTTTTTTTGTTGTATTTTTGTTGATTTGATCCCTGCTCCCCTCTCCTCCAGCTCCTGGGCAGCGACTCTCCATCGCCCCCTCCTGGCCTCACCAAGCCCACCTTGGTGGTGCCCATCAGTGTAGCAGGCCTTACAGCTCGCTCCCCCTTTGAAGGTGCGGCTGCTGAGTCCCAATCGCTGTTCTCAGACAACAGCAGCTTCAGGCACCCCAACCCCATTCCCAGTGGCCTGGCCGGCTTCCCCGGCTGCTCCCCACAGAACAACTCCTCCGACTGGCCCACCACTCCAGAACCACAGAGCCTCTTCACCTCAGGTGAGTTCCTTTAGAACAGTGGCTCTCTAACCTTTTTGGCTCAGGTCACCCCTTAAATGACTTTTTCAGCCATGGCACCCCTGAATTACATTATTACTTTATAGCACCTTACATTTATGTCATATTACGCTACGAAAATATGTAAATATTTCCCCATATACATACTGCATCGTATGTCACGAGGAAAACTTGAGAGAATATCTGTTTCCTTAGGACAAATTGGTATTAATCGGTTCTAGACGTCTCTTCAAGCTATTTTTGGAGAGAGATTTGGTATAGATTAAAAAAGAACGCACCAAGTACAGTGCAACTCAGGTCCGTTTTACTCCGTATAGAGGGTCTAAGTGGTTAAATTAAAGTGATATTAATGAATTCCAAATATAATCCAAGTATTCTGCTGCTCCCATTGACTTGGGTCACAGTACCATAGGGTGCCATGGCACCCACTTTGAGATTTTTTTTTTTTTTTTTTTTATGATCCAAATTTGCATGTCTTTTATATTTGATTACCTGATTTGATTACCTAATTAGTTAGGCAATTACGTTTCCAGCTTCACCCAGCTGATGGCTGCTCAGATTGTCATGATGAAATGGTTTAATATACCTGCTGAATCCAGTGTACGTTTTGTTGACTAAAACTATGATGAAAAATGTTTGTCGACTAACTTTTTTCACTGCAAAAACTAAGCTATGATGAGAAAAACTAAACGGAGACTAAATATATTGTCAATCTCGTCAACAAATAAAAACTAGACAAAAATGTTAGGGAGGGACTAGTGGAGTAGAACTAAGACAATTTTATGCTTGACTGCATGTGGGTGTCACATGTCACTACAAGTGCTTTGTGAGCTTGTATATCGGCTATTTTCGGCACACAGCAAAGTATAAATCGGGCATTACGGCGTCATCAAGGCCCGCCGGGAAAGAAAATCGTCTACTAAATCAATTGTAGATTTAGTTGACCAAGATCTTATAACATTTAGTCAACTAAAAGTAAAACAATTCAGATAACTAAAACCATATGGGGCGGCCATAGCTGAGTGGTTAGTGAGCCCGCCTAGGGAGCCAGAGGCCCTGGTTGCCCCAGGTTCGATTCCAGGCCATCCCAGCATATGTATCGATGAAATGAAATTTGTCCCTGAGCAAGACTCTTAACCCCTAATTGCTCACAGGTTCTCATTGGAAACAAGACCGCAAGGACTTTCATGAACGACCTGTTAAAAGGAATTATCCTTATCCTTAATGGAATTTTAACCCATTAACACATTGAACGCCAGAGGTTAATCTCATAATGTACCTACCAGTGCCAAGCTCTTTTTGTTGTTTTTTTGTTTTTTTCATGTCGTCATAGCCCCCGCTAAATCCGTTTAAAATCCGCGTTCATTTGGTTCGACACAAACACGGGATCCGTGAAAAACAAACAGCGAAAACTGCGAGTCGATCCGTGCCGCCATTTTGAAGTTACAGGCGAGAACGTTAGACAGGACGATGCGGTGAGGAAAACCAGAAGGGAGATAAATCGATTCTAAGCTGACGCCCAGACAGGAAACGGATGCGAGCGAAAAAACCGGAACCAGTTTTATTCCGTTTCCGGTCGGCCCCGGAACCGGAAATGGGTCGAAAAAAATTCCGGAATGTGCACTTTTTCGATTTAACATGGGAAATGCGAGTCGCGTAGATCTACGCGACTGGCACACTGCGGCTTTAAATCGTTTGGCGTAGATCTACGCGACTGGCACGCGATGTGTTAAGACCTGGAACTGTGTCATTTTTAGATTTGAAAAAGCATTATTTTACACTTTGGGCTATTCAAAAATAGCAGATATATGAACTTGTATATCTGCTATTTTTGAAAAATCGTGATAATGTGTGCAAATCATTGAATATATATATTTTTAAAGCGAACATTTTTAACTCAAATCTTTGCTTCTGGGGGGTCCCTGGAACAAAACATTTTGATGGTCGTCCGCGGCCAAATACATATAATTTTGGGGGTCCTTGACATGAAAAAGATTGAGCACCACTGATATAAACCGCTCACAAAATGTAAGGAAACTTGAATTTGGGCCATTATATCTCCCCATTACTAATACCAATCAGTAAAGTGTTATATATCATTTTTATCGGTGATTAGTCACCTTTACAACGAGGTACAGCTTGTAAGCATCGGGCATTCATGGAATGTGCAACACAGGCAAACGTGTGGGTAGCGCCGAGCAAAAATGTGCCAAAATCACCCAATATGCTTTTGCTGGTAATCGCTCTTGTTTTGAGCGACCTGCCAGCACACACCTGCTGAGAGGTGGGTTCTGCAACTTTGTTGAGTTTGTGTATGCTCCAAGCAGCAACACTGCCCCCATGGAAAGATGCCACGTTTGTCCCTTCAGGACAAGGCCTGTGCAATAGGGCAAGTGAAGCTGGTGTTCCGTTACGCAGATTGCGCATTATTTGATGTCAGCCCTGGTACCATTTGCAGGCAGGTGTGTGCCAGTCAAAGGTGTGTGACCTGCTGACTTGCAGAAAGCAAAGTTGCAGAACCCACCTCTCAGCAGGTGTGTGCTGGCAGGTCGCTCAAAACAAGAGCGATTACCAGCAAAAGTGTTCAGGTGCCAGTGTTCAGGTGCCAGTCACTCACCTGTGAGGCAGTCACACACCTGTGACTGGCACACACCTGAAGCCCATTGAATGTCATGAATGTCAGCAGAAAAGTCTAACAGGCCATTTTGGCACATTTTTGCTCGGCGCTACCCACACGTTTGTCTGTGTTGCTCATTCCATGAATGCCCGATGCTTACACGCTGTACCTCGTTGTAAAGGTGACTAATCACCGATAAAAATGATATATAACACTTTACTGATTGGTATTAGTAAATGGGAGATATAATGGCCCAAATTCAAGTTTCCTTACATTTTGTGAGCAGTTTAGAAACATACGTTTTTCAGAATACTGTTGAGATTTAGGAGACATGTAGAATCGGCTTCAGGTCTCAATGGGTTAACCAAAAGATTATGACTAGAACTAAATCAAAATGAACACTGGCTGAATCTCCGTTCTCTCCCCCCGTCTCCCCAGACTCCATCCCGGTGTCGTCCTCCACAGACTGGCAGGCGGCGTTCGGCTTCGGCTCGTCCGCGCAGCAGCAGGCGCAGGACGACGACCTGGGCTTCGACCCGTTCGACATCACCCGCAAGGCGCTGGCCGACCTCATCGAGAAGGAGCTCTCCGTGCAGGACCCCTTCCCCTCCTCCTCTCCCTTCGCGCCCGGCAGCTACCACCACCACCACCTCAACAACAACAGCCACCCACCTCCGCCCTCGCTACTACCCGCCAAAGGTTCGCTCGGACCCCCCGCGGGCCTCCTGCCCCCGAACCCCTTCCCCCCGCACCCCCATCATCAACATCACCACCGCTTCTCCCAGCATCCTCAGCAACAACAGCAACACCCCCTCCACCACCGCGCCACCGTCTACACTTCCTTCGGCTTCCCGGGGCACCCTTCGTCATCCTCTTCCTCCTCCGCCAACTCTTCCTCCTCCTCCTCCACGCGTCAGCCGCCCTGGATGGGGGACAGCGGCGGCATGGCCTCCGCGCGCAGCAGTAACTTTTTGCATTTGAACCACACGCAACCGCACAGCAGCTTCATGGACTTCAGTCTGCTGCCGGGCCATCACAGTACCGGGTTAGGAGGCGTTCACATCACAGGTAAGAAGTGCACCATGGAACCCAGGTATTCAGTCCTCTCTAATGGCTGGTTTAACTACTTAACCCATTAAGACCTGAGGCAGTGTCTAAAAAAATTCAAAATCCTAACAATTTTCCGGAAAAAAATATAAAAAAATAATTTTCACGATTTTTCAAAAATAGCAGATCTACAAGCTCATAGCGCGGCACTCGGTGCCGCGCTATGAGCTTGTATATCTGCTATTTTTGAATAGCCAAAGACATCTAAAGTGACACAGATGCGTTCCAGGTATCAATGGGTTAAACCCCATATACTTCCTTGTCCGGGGGATTGTATAAAAGGAGGATAGGACAGAAGGGTCACGTTACTTGGTTCAGCAATTCCAGCTGGCCGATTGGTGTGTGTGTGTGTTCTGTCAGGCACTGGGGAGGCAAACTGAAGTTGGAAAATTCACGAAAAATCCATTGAGCCGGCAGAAGAATAAACACTAGCTTTTAATAATTACCACCTGCATTAAATAATCCGGCGGTAGTTTGCCTGTCTGTGACGCATGCTATGGCGCAGAACGTCTGTCCTATCCTTATATAATCCTTGGACCAGAGTCTCCCTATACGAGGGACCCTCTGTTTTTCCCTCTACAACGACAAATCTCTTTATCCCCAGAATAGGGACACTAGGGCCTGTGTTCTTTAAAAGATAACCACCTCTAAATCGACATTCTATATTTCCCAATCCACCTCTAAAGCGACATTCTATATTTCCCAGTCCATTTATTTTTCTTTATACTGCAGGTGCACACTTGACTTACTTTCACACGTGAATGGAATGCATGTAAGCGATTCTCAAGCCAGTTGTCCTCAAAAGCCTGCCTCAACGTTGTGAATGGCTGAGACACATGTGTGTGCTTGTTTAGATTCATGTGATAACCTAGCCTGACTATCAGATTGGAGCTGCGTGGAGCTTCTGTCTGAAATTGCCTCCAGTGTCGGGGATTACAAGGGGGAGGGGATTAGAAATCCCCTAAACCAATCCTAAGGGATCCCCACGCCCACCTCCGCCTCTCATTGGACAATACATTTTGTTCCGGAGAAGTCCTAGGTTCACATTTACAACTCCAGACCAAGAGGCAGTCCACTCAGAGAGTGGGCGGGGTCTATGGTATGGAACCAGGCTAGTGATAACCTGTTCCGTCCACCATGGCTTGCCAACAAGGACGGCGCTTGCTGACCTCCATGATGCGTAGGGCAGCCCGGATCGAACCGGGAACCTTGCGACTGCTCTTCCCCCTGAGGCTCTGTTGTCCTATCTAAAATGGCATTTAATAATCAGACTAAAATTGTAATACTCAACCTGTCTTAACTTTGATCATGTCTACTCTGATTATGGCCTTATTCTGGTTAGCCACTTCTAATCCTCATCTAATCCCTATATACTGAGTTGGATGGGTTCCCTCAGGGCTCTGTACTAGGTCCGCTAGTATTTGCAGAAAATAGCCAATCTACAAGCTCACAACACGTCACGTTGTGAGCTCTACCTTTGCCCCCCAGCAATGGGGACGGTAGTGCTCTCATGTGGTTAAGACAAAGATCCTTAATTTACCAACATATCCAATCCCACGCCTCGCCAGTAGTAGAGAAAAATGGGCCACAAATGGTCTCCTAAGTGGGCGCGGTCACGCCACTTCTCCACTGGAATGAAGAGACTCATGTACTCTGTGTGTGTGTGTGTGTGTGTGTGTGTGTGTGTGTGTGTGTGTGTGTGTGTGTGTGTGTGTGTGTGTGTGTGTGTGTGTGTGTGTGTGTGTGTGTGTGTGTGTGTGTGTGTGTGTGTGTGTGTGTGTGTGTGTGTGTGTGTGTGTGTGTGTTGAAGCATCTCTCATTGTCTTTGGTAGTTTATTATTCAGACTAATGTCTCAATACTGACTACAATCTTAATATCATAATTGCAGGACATACACACTTCTCAGTTTCCTGAGAAGTTGTGGATATCTCTGGTTTGTTAGAATTAACATTCAAGTGCAAAAAGGGTTGGGGGGGGGGAAGATATATGACATCATTCTGTCGATTGCATTGTGGGTAAAAGCACGGAGCTCACTTGACCAACCACTGGGTGGCAGCATTTCATCTAGCATCCTGGTTGAAACAAACCACGGGTGAAGAGGAGATGGCCTTTTACATCAGCACCTCAACTTTGATTATGTCATGCAGGGTTTCCTGCAGGAAAAACGTAGTCTAGGTGCTAGTGGAGGGGGGTGCGTGTGTGTGTGTGCGCGCACACTGGGGCTGTGCCAGTATGGACACGATTCATAGCTCAATATTTATGCCAGATATCTCAATAGCGATACAATACACAGTGTGACTATGCATTCACACTGGTTATTTTATATTTTAAGTGTAGAAAACACTGAAAACTAAATATTCTTCAATGTTTACCGGTAGTTCAGTCCACACTCTCCTGTGAGGGTATAGGTAGTGTGATGGGATGGTGTCACATCACATATATCATTGGTTCTCAAAGTGGGGTCCGGGGACCCCCAGGGGTACTTGAGGGGGTTTCAGGGGGTCCCTAGCTAAATGATGGACAGGAACCAAATGGGCCCTTATGGGTCTGTAACTCTGAGAGTGTACAAATGGAACCAAATGGACCCTAACGGGTCCATTTGGTTCCATTTGTACACTCTCAGAGTTAAATTAACATAGATTTTACAATATAAATTGAGGTCCCAGAGGTATAAATGCCACTAAATGGGGGTCCGTAGCCTAATGCATGTCAAACTGGGGGCCCTTGAAATTAAAATGGTTGAGAATCACTGCTAGAGCCGTAAAAAATCTTCTCTTATGGGGTCCCTGGCATATCTTTTGAAATGGGGGTCCGCGGGCTAATAAGTGTCAATTTGGGGGTCCTTGGCATGAAAAAGTTTGAGAACCACTGACATATATGATGGAAAACACAACTACATTATGCCATTGTAGTCTATGTTTCTGACGTTGAGTCTCAGTGCTGCTGAGTGCTGACCAGTATACCAGTTGTCTCTGTGGTGTGCGCCTAGTACAGTGGTTCTTAACCTTTATGGATCGTGGGCCGCATGCATTTTCAGAGCATGTTTATTTGAATGATCAACCAATTGTGTTGTGGCTTGGATCAGAGGAACTAACAGTATATTTTAAGTTCCTATTTATTGGTATCACAATGAAAACTCATTTTTAGATTTTAAGATTTGAAAGAAAAAAACACCATTATATATATTTTTTTTAAAATATGAATGTTGTATGTATTGTTTTGCCACTTAATTGGCGGCCCACTTGCAATATCCTCATGGCACACCAGTGGACCCCAGCCCACAGGTTGAGGGCCGCACAGGTCTGGTGGAATTGCTGTAATGTGGCAGGAACTATGTTGAAGTTTTTGATGAGGAAGGTGATGGGAACTCGCTTAAAGGGAGAACAATGTGTTTGGTCCACAGAGTGGGAACGATGGCAATCTGTACCTTTTCTTTTTATGCCTACACCAGTGACAGCCATGGCCGGAGGCATTATATTGTGATATGAAACAATCTGGTGTTTTTGATATCAGCGTGATGACATAAGTGTTGTTTTTGTGTTGTCACTTACACCCTATTTTATACTATTTGTTTTTTCAAGCTCATAACACATCTTATCATTACATCTAGCACAAATATGAGCTGATGACGGTACAATTTGGTCATCAAAGATCAAGGTCACCATGACCTCACAACACATTTCATACATGTCAACATAGTGATGACTAACATTTCGTCAACACAGAATCCATTCTGCACTACACATACGTGCATCATTCTGAACAGACATGGATTTAAACTCAAACTTTGTTGGCAGAGGCATACAACCATTTAGATCACTGGTTCTCAAAGTGGGGTCTGGGGACCACCAGGGGTTCAAATGGATCCTTACGGGTTTGTAACTCTGTTACATTAACACAGATTTAACAGTATCATCAATTCATCCTTTTATTTAACCAGGTTAAAATACTCATTGAGATTAAAATCTCTTTTCCAAGAGTGACCTGGCCAAGCGGCAGCATATCAGCCTATACGCTTAGATAGAGAGTATAGATTGCGGTCCCACAGAGTAAAAGAATAATTTAAAATGTGGGTCTGTGGCTAAATGCATATCAAACTTGCGGGTCCTTGAAATTAAAAAAGGTTGAGAACCACTAGACATCTGTCTTTGTGCCTCAATCACAGTCCCAGTTTCAGCAAAATGTAGGGCTTGGGTGAGGCCAGTGCCCGCTGTACTCACAAATTACCTTCCAAATGAGTTCAGGTTAAGACTTCAGAGACCTGCTGGCTGGATCCAAACTGCTCGTAATCTTCACTACCATCCTCCATTTATTGAGCCCACTGAGTTTGCCCCAAGCACATCGCTGCTGTCTGACCGAAACCTTGCATCTCCATTTTTCAACTCGGTATGTTTTTTTCCCCCGTAATTGAATGCCCTACTTTGTCATACTACTGTTACACAAAAGTAGCAAAAATAGCCGATCTGTTACTATTTTAGATTTTTTATTTTTTATTAAAGTGAAAGTGTGTATAGACACACTTCAGTATAATGTGTCTGAGTTTTATAAATATTGAACCAATGAAAAGTATTAACAAGAGCTAAAACAATAACTACATTGGATATTGGATCCACTGGAACACAGGTTATTTTTTCCATTTCCTTAAAAGTAACAGTTTTGGAGAGGTTTCTGCCCGACAGAAAAGATATGTTTATAACGTCTGACACTTCTACAGTAAATTTAAGGTGTTCGATTGAGGAGATGAAATGGTGAAGAAATGTCTTTCAAGCTGCGCGAGCTTTGCTTCAGCTACAGAACATGGACTAACCTAAAACCCCTTTAGGCAGGTGTGCTAATTTTGGTGGGAAAAAAGTATTCATTTTGTCCAGCCAGACAATGAACCAGGCAGATAGTCCATTCTTTTTTTTCTATCGGTCTTAACCCATTCAATCCGGGAACGCATTGGTGTCAGGGGTCCCTGGAACCTAACATTCTGCAAATGTTCGCTTAAAAAAATGTGTATTGAAAGATTTGCACAAATCTTCACGATTATTTTTTTTTTATAGTAGATCTACAATCCCATAGCACAGCACCGAGTGCTTGTATAGATAGTGCGTGAGCTTGTATAGATCTACTATTTTTGAATAGCCAAACAACATCTAAAATGACACGGATGCGTTGCCGGATTAAACGGGTTAAAGCAAGTGTTAAAACACTGCTTTGTTCAGCAAGGCCAAATAATGAATGTTAATGATTTTCCGTCTCTGCTGTTACATATTTTTTTCATTATTTTAATGGTTACAAAGGTTGCTGCAGTCATATCTTGCTAACGGTTGGGGCAAATTATTGATCGGCCCCATTATTTCCCCGCGTGGGACCGTTTTATCGACCGCCTTCAGAGTCCCTTTTCACTGGTCAGTTAAGAGCATTTCTTTTATGTAAAGGTAAAAAGAAAATGTTGAGTAAGCACGTCTGCTACAGCATGGTGTTAGAGCAGTGGTTCTCAGCTTAGTTGCTTGGGGGCCATGAGGATATTATAATCCTCAGGGGGCCCACTTATGGGGGCCCACTTATTATATAAGTGGGCCACCAATAGGGTTGGTATCTGGAATCGTAAGGAACCGGATCCAACATTGAGGAACGGGAAACGGTTCCATCACATTTGGAACTGTTTTCGTAACCGTTTTTTAACACACTGTCAGAGCTGGTATGTGGACTTCATGTCGGATACAATTACAATATCAGTGGTTCTCAAAACTGTTTAATTTCAAGGACCACCATAACTCTGAGAGTGAACAAATGGAACCAAATGGTCCCGTAAGGGTCCATTTGGTTCCATTTGTACACTCAAGAGTTACAGACCTGTAAGGGTCCTTTTGGAATCCCCTATAGGAATCGGACCGTTAAGAGGGAATTAGGGATGTTAACAACAATTCATCTATTATCGATTAATTTACTCGATGTAAATGTATCTATTTTCAATTAATTGAAAACTTTATTTTTTTGGGCTAGTGAAAGTTACAGGTATGGTGTGTGTGATATCAAATGTGAGCTTACCATAATCACAGTAATCCTCCTTAATCATATTCCATCATATACAAGGGCTTTTAGAGAGAAATGAGACAGACGCCATAGAGCACTGCACAGGGCAGGTGTGTGTGTCTGTGTATGTGTCTGTGTCCAGCTGATGCTCGTTGACGCTCGTTAATGTTATATACATCATGGCAATTATGTTTCTGCTCTCATTTTCTGTTTCGGACAAGAATTTTAATTTTTTTGGTCGTAAAAAACTGTGCTTATCAATTAATCGATTAATCGATCGATAAGGTTATCAACTATCAATTAATGAATTTATCGATAATTTGCATCCATAGAGGGAATCGTTAAGGAACCACCCAACGAATTAGCAAAACTCTATGATTGTAATGATAATATAACATTAATATAAAGAAAATACGGTTAAAAACATGTCATGTTTTTTTCCTTTACAGCTTTGAAAGATGAGTTTTCATTGTGATATCAATAAATAGGAACTTGATGTTGGTTCCATTGATCCAAGCTAGAACACGTACACTGAAAATGCACGCAGCCCACCCATCTGACCACTTAACACCGTGTTAACACCGTGATTTTCAAGAAAAGGATCCAGAAAAGGTTTTTCATTTCAAGGACTACCAGTTTGCTATGCATTAGGACCCCTAATTTAGATTAGATTTGTTTTTATCTCTGCGACCGCGATCTATGTGGTAAAATCCTCGGTTCCGGGTCCCAATTTGGTTCCATTTGTACACTCTCCAAGCTACACACCTAAAACGGGGTCCGTTTGGACATCTGGTGGTCCCTGGGCCCGGCTTTGAGAAACAGTGGTGTGTATATAGAGTATTATGTGATGAAAAGTTTCCAGTGTCTGAGTCTAATCACAGTCATGCACTGTAAATAAAAATGCAGAAGAGCTAGAAGTGCTCTGTTTACAAGTAAAAGTCCTGTATTATAAGTTTTACTTGAGTAAAGTATTGGTGTGGAAATATACTTAAAGTAGCAAAAGTCGTAGTCATTATGCTGAAGGTGCATTTCAGAATCATATATCATGTTATTGGACTATAATTATCGATCATTACCCACTTAAACCCAAATGTATTTTTCCAGGGACCCCCATACAAGATTTGGGTATTTAAAATGTTAAAAAAAATATTCCACTTTTTTAAAGTGCTTAAAGGGGAAATCCACCCATTTTCAATATTTAACTATGTCATTAATATAGCATAGAGGAGTTGTGTGGAAATAAGAAAAAAGTTCCCCCCTTTCTGTGTTGCCTTGAACTGGAGCATTGATTGTGGGTTTAACATTGCACATTACAACATGATGAGTCATCACGTTGTAATTTGCAATGTTAAACCCACAATCAATCCTCCAGTTCAAGGCAACACAGAAAGGGGGGAACTTTTTTCTTATTTCCACACAACTCCTTTATGCTATATTAATGACATAGTTAAATATTGAAAATGGGTGGATTTCCCCTTTAAACTAATCTTGATGCTATAGTAACTAATTTTGCTGTGTGTGCTCAATGTGGCCTAGTCGCTTCTTTTGGGCTTGTTTTTATGGAACTGGCCACTTGTTTCTCTTGCAAAATCTGGCAACACTGATGCGTAGTGCTTTCACAACCGACTCGACAATGGATTTTGTGCGTGTGTGATGCATTCATGAATGTATAATTGGCAAAAAGCATCACCGCACATTTATGTAACGTTGAGCATATGTGAGTGGAATAATCAGAAATGGTTTATTGGCCAAGTACGTGCTGGCATACAAGGAAATGAACCCTCTTTTAATTTGCAAGCCATTATATGTTAATCATAGAAATGGGCAATGAAGCAGCTATAAATGTTGAGTGTCCATTCATCAATGTATCATTAAAGATGTCACAAGTCTTTTATTAATGTTTTATGTAAAACCCTTATAAAGATAGACTGACTCTTGGTTAAGCTCTTTGCAAAGGAAAACATTATTGCCTTTTTAGTGAGGATGAATTATAATATTTCATTATGATTATTATTTATCATTGTTTTGGGTGATGACAAAGGTTTCCCCTAACACAGTATGAATGGAATTAAGAAAATAAAATGGGAGCATGCACAATCACAACAGGAATACGCAGACAAATTTAACAATTAAAAACAAAGCTATATCCACTTAAAGCTTAGCCTCCCTATTCTGGAGGGAATGTTCGGCCAAAAAATAGGCATGTTGCGCTGCGTTGTGAATCGCCTATTTTCAACGATATTTGGCGTAGAGGGAAAATAAATAAGGGGGCCTAGTATAGTACACTGGGGGACTCCAGGCAATGAATTATATAGGGTTAAAAGATGACACAGTTTTCCTCGCCTGAGATTTCTCTGGCAGGCGGGGGGGAGAGTGGCGAGAACCCTTACGAGTCGATGATGTCATGTCCTTGTCCTTTGGCAAGACCAGACGTCGACCTAAAGCTCTCCAGGGGAACATGATGGCACGCGGGCACTCGGCCTGGTCAGGAATCGCTCCCCAGGCTGTATAATCGACCTCAAAGTAATACGTCCCGCAAGGGCGGCAAAAAACATACAGATCCTCCGCCTTCACCCTCTTTGTCCAGGAGATGTGTGTATGGCTGTCAGTTGCTGATCATTCTCCTCTGGTTAGCGGCCCGCAGACACAGCACTTATTCCCATTGGCCATTTATTTTCCCCTGCCCCGATAGCCTCACTTTTGGGGGGGGGGGGGATTAATAACACAGGCTAGGATCTGTGCCAGTACCGCTTCCGTTTTTAGATTTTTTTTTCTCTCTACCTCAGCAGCAAGTCTCTGACGGATGCTAATTTAATTTTGCACCGGTCCAGCACCCTCTTCATCTTTATTCAACCTCTTGCGACCTCTAGCACGGCAGGCCGTGCCGGCAGGCCTGTTTTCTCCCTGCCTACTCCTGCTGTCCTGCCAGAGAGACAGAGCCCAGATAGATGAACACCAAATGGAAAATGATGTATTTTGTCAGATTGTCGCGTCGACTCAGCAGCACCGGGGCCCACTGTGGTCGGCTGTATTATTGATGAGACTGGACAAGACTGAGACCGCCATGCAGAAATGGGCTGGACAAATTCATGCACTGCAACACACATCCGCTGTCTGAGATGGCAGACTGCATGTTGTTCGGTCATTCTGCCCTGTGTCCGAGAACTGCAGTCTCCCTCATTAACAATTTCACGCAAATCAACCACGCAGCGTCCACGCATAAGTTGTGGATTTTAAATGGGAGGCAATTAAACAAGATGAGGCTACATTGGCAGACGACCTTTCCCTAATGGCTCCATCATAAAAGACGTCCGGCCCATTTAATTTTTAAATGATTCCGCCTACTAGAGAGGAGTGTCATTCTATAACTTTGCTCAAATTGATTTTGAAGCCAGTGTTCTTGTTATGAATTAAACATGGAGGCACTTGTTTATCTGCAAATGGAAACACAGGTGATGATGTTAATGTCAGCCGTGCTCTTCATCTCAGCTTGCCCATTAGAATAAAACGGGTCTTGGCAAAGCTTGGCTGAAAAATGGGGAATCCTGAGAACTTGTTGAACACTTGTGTCTCTTTCTTGGGGTTATTTGTCATCTTTTTAATACATTAGCTTCATCAAATGGGGTTAGGGTTCATCAAATGAATGGGCTCTTGGGATTTAATATTGTAAAATGTCATACTTCACCTGCTAAAACATATAGGTTTCACCTATAATGACATGCCCAAAATAGGGATGCCAAGTTTAATGAGAGTGCACAAAGTAAAGTAAAAACTAAATGACTTTAAGTGTAACTAATGTACTATATTGCACTGTACATATTGCACTAATTATGTGTGGCTGTAACACGATCCCAAGGCACACGTGGTCTTGTCTCACGGAACACTGTTTGGGGACCACTGGACTAACGAATTAGTCGACAAAACTCATCCTGTCAGTTAGTATTTATGACGCGAAGGGATTAGATTGTGTTCAGCACCACTTTCTAGCTTGGATACATTTTCAACACGCACTGCCACTGTTGAAAGAACAGTGTTTCTCAACCAGTGGGTTGAGACCCAGAAGTAGGTCTTGGGATGTTTTTGACAGGTTCCTGAAGGGAGAACAACAACATTTCAAAAAGAAGTAATCTCACACGAAAGGAGCACCCGATAAATCTGCATGGTTGGTCTTCCCGAGAGGCTTATTCATGATTACTCCGGCTGTAAACTTATTTGCCCTTTTGGGACACTAATAAAGACCTTGACCTTGATTATATTTATGATGTAAATGCATTTCTGCGTTGTATTAGCCTGCATGGTGGTAGGGAAGTGGGGGAAAAAAGGGTCACTAGCCGCATTACAACCCATAACTTTGCGAGTAGATCTTCTATGCCTCTGAAAACGGTTTAACCCATTAAGACCTGGAACTGTGTCGTTTTTAGATTTGAGCTAAAAAGCATTATTTTACACTTTGGGCTATTCAAAAATCGTGAAAATGTGTGCAAATCTTGGAATATATATATTTTTAAAGCGAACATTTTTAACTCAAATCTTTGCTTCTGGGGGTCCCTGGAACAAGATATTTTGATGGGGGTCCGCGGCCAAATACATATAATTTTAGGGGTCCTTGACATGAAAAAGATTGAGCACCACTGATATAGAAACATACAGTACGTATTTCAGAAAAGTTGAGGAGACATGTAGAATCGGCTTCAGGTCTCAATGGGTTAATTCGCGCGTCGCCGCAAGCATCAATTTTGCAATTTTCCATTTCTGTACCCTGTCAGTCGACTTCAGTGTCAGTGCTCAGGACAATCGAGCCTTTTAATCTCTGTGACAGACTATGTTATGCTGTAGTCGGAGCGCAGAGACATGACGCGACACTACAAAGGCAGTTGACGAGGCACATGTGCATTCGGAAAGAGGATTGCTCCAGCTAACGGTCTCGTGTGCGGCAGACGGGTACAAGCGGGTGTTATTAAAGGTCTGGTGGGCATGTGTTTATGGACGCGCAGGGCGGCTGTGTTCTGCCTGCCTGTCGCAGAGGGTACAATTACCTTCAGGGCTGTCCCGGTGCGTTGTCTGCTCGACTCCATTCTGAGGGGTCTCAGGAGAGTACCTGTCGGCGGAAGCTAAAGCCCTGTTTTCTATTTTTTTTTCTTTTTTTTTTTTCTAGCTCATTCTCTCATTCTCTCTACACACACACACACACACACACACACACACACACACACACGTGAATACGCTCATGGATGGATGAAAATGATACACACAGTATATTTATTTATTTCTCCATCATTGGGGCCAGGTGGAGAAGGCTGCCAGTTGGTCTAAAGGGATCAGTTTGGTCCTGGAGGGCGTTAAGAAGCTAGGCCATTGCATCACTTGTAAAACCCAGAACCCACTCCCTATCCACTCGATCTTCTCCTTCCTTCCTACCTTCCTACCTTCCTACCTACCTTCTGTTCGTCCATCCTCCCTCCCTCCTTATCTTCCCTTCTGCAAAATAAACCCCAGAGCTTTGATCACACCCACGCATTCTCATACAGACACTTCCTAAAATGGACGGGAAGAAGTCCATCTCCCTTTTGTTTATTTTGGAGCGTCTCCACAAAATGAAGTGTTGCATTATTTAAGAGGCTGT
The DNA here is from genome assembly GCF_963454915.1 of Gymnoscopelus microlampas. Classification (NCBI taxonomy): domain Eukaryota; kingdom Metazoa; phylum Chordata; class Actinopteri; order Myctophiformes; family Myctophidae; genus Gymnoscopelus; species Gymnoscopelus microlampas. The sequence continues at coordinate 4,694,674 of NC_139960.1, forward strand.
GGCCCCTCCCGCAGGCGGTGGCGTGCTCCAGCACCACGGCGACCTTTCTAATCGGGACCTCCATATCCCCCCGTTCCAATCACCAGCAAACATAGAGGTCAGAGGTTGTCTCATGTTGGAAGAGCTGCCATTTGTTTGTTGTTCTTTGATTCTCGACTGTTCGAGAGGAAGGAATTGGATTGGATGTTTATTGGATTGGATCAGTGTTTTTCCAAGTGGGGTCCGGGGACCCCTCAGAGGTCATTGATGGGGGGGAGGGTCCCAGGCGGTCCGCAAATCAATTTAAACACTTTAACCCTACTTTATTACTTGGGCTATTTGAAAATTGCTGATCTACAAGCTCACAATGCATCGTTACGCGACTCGTGGGCTTGTAGATCGGCTGTTTTCATAGAATTTTTGTGAATCTTGAATTGTGAAAGGTTTTAAACAATTTGTAAACATTTTAACAACTCAAATATCTCTTATGGGGGTCTGTAGCACAATACCTTTTCAGATGGGCGTCTGCGCCCATATACATACCACTGGATTTTATGTTTGAACTTGGTCAAGTGTTTATTCTGGCTGTTGTACATGGAGTCTTTGACAGTGGAAAGCTCAGGGTTTATCCCAACAAATGAGGCTGGTTCTCCCAACAAATGAGGCTGGTTCTGTGTGGTGGCATTCTAATGCTCGAAGGTGCTGTAAGTGATATAAATATTTTAGATTAAAAAAAAAATTGCTCTATGTTCTGTTAGCAGTCACTGATGTAGTGTGCTGTAGAGTGTTTGTTCAGGTCTTTGATAAACGGAAAATACATTCTTGGGTCGGGATATCAATTTCATCCATTCAGGAGAGATAAAATTATAAGAATTGGAAGAGATGAAACTAAATAAAACAATGAGCAGACATCATTGGAACTGGAACACTATACATTTTAAGCTGATGAATAGAGTATCTCTCCTGATTGGATGACATTGACTACCCACCTGAAAATGATATATTTTTTTAATGTTTACTAAAGAGCTTTAGAGATGGAGCAACCCCTCTAGCAATGGCTACTATCAGAATAGACCCCTTAACAGACGACGTCACACTGACAAGAACCAGTATGCGCGCAACGAAACCCATTCTGTCAGGTCTCGCTAGGACGCGCCTCACTAGCCAACAAACAAGAGGGCTTTGGGCCGTTGGGGTGTGCTGAAACCAGCGCGTCCCAAAACAACAGGTTGGGAATTGATTACGTGAAACAATCACCTGTGCGTCCAGTCTCAATGTTAGTAAACAAATAATTGGTCTATATAATATCACAGCACCTTTTCATTGATGCTCCGTTCACCTGTCACAACCGCCTAATCGCAATTATTTGAGATAATCACAATTATTACATGTTTGCATAATCGTCATAATTTCCATGTTTAATAATGACTAACATATTTTCAAACATTTAAAAATAAATAGAGGAAAAAGCCGATCAATGTATGACTCGTTTTGAGCTTGTAGATAGATAAATTCACTAATTTTTTATAAAGTTATAAAATGATGTAAGTTATTTGTCATTTCTCCTCTGTGCACGTTTTGTTTGCGAAGCCTAAAAGCTACACAGACATTTAATTTTTATTCATAATGTTCCAGTGTTCAACGACAGAAACGCAATCCTAACCGCAATTATTTGAGCGACAATTAATCGTCAAGTAGAAATTTCATAATCGTGACAGCCCTGCTTGTACGATGGGGTCGCGCGCCGCAAATAGCCGCCAGGACTAGTGTCACGTCGCGAGCTCATCGGCCGGCTTTTTGCGCCATGTGACCCCTTGGCACGCGACAAAGGATAAATGGGGCTTATATACGCGTGGTTGTCTGTCTCCTGTGCAGAGAACTCCATAGAGAGCATAAACATGAAAGAGTGGCAGGATGGCCTCCGAGCGCTCTTACCCAACATCAACATTAACTTCGGGGGGCTGCCTCACTCCTCGTCTCCCTCCTCCTCCTCCTCATCCTCCTCCTCATCCACGTCCAGCGCCCACCACCACACGGGGGCAGCGCTGGGCCCCGGGGGCATCTCCCACAGCCTCAGCTGGGATGGCACGGCCAGCTGGATGGACCCAGCAATCATTACAGGTAGGGCCTTGTTAACACGTGTCGGACGATGCTGGTTTCCACAACGTTAAACAAATACTTAACCCCCCCCCCCCCCAAAAAAAAAAAATCTATCAATTGGTCACCCCATGAGGCCTTGAATGCACATTGGAGATTTTTATTTTTATTTTTTTGCATTCCTGAAACAGTAATTCAATATTTACTGACGTTGGTTGCTCTGGTAGGAGACCAAAGCAAAATTATATAAAAGAAAAATTTAAACTCCAAAACCACTCTCGCAATGTAATCACTGAGAGGCCAACTGATGATCCAGGTTCACAGAGAATGTTTTAAATATACTGTAGTTTTGCTCCTGTTAAGATTGGTCTCCTATTAACTTCAATTAGTCAAATATTGGATTATTGGATCAGGAATGCGACAAAAACAAAAAATGAATCTCCATAATTATTCAAGGCTTCATCGGGTGAGTAATTTGAAAGAAAATAAGTCATTTTTTGGGAAAAGTATTCCTTTAACATTTTGTGTTTGCAGCCAGTAAAAGCAGCGCCGTTTCATAGTGGAGGGAAGGTGCACTAGCATGGCTGGGATGAACAGATGGACCAAGATAGAGGGAAATTAGATATAAAAAAAAGAAAACAAGTGTTCCCAAATTGTTGCGTTCACGGTACTTAAAGTAGCATTTTTGAAGTGCAAATGTCGTCAGTGATGTGGTTATTCCAAAATGCAGGGAAATTGGAGCGTGCGCGCACACAGTATATGGTGCTGTTCTAATTGCACATAGACGAACCTAACGGTCTGTAACTCAAAGAGTGTACAAATGGAACCAAATGGATTTGTACACTTTATTTTTTATCATATAGACAGAGAGCGCAGTGATTCTCAAACCTTTTAATTTCAAGGACCCCCAGTTTTATATGCATTAGGCCAAGGACCCCCATTTTATATAATTGTCTAAGTTGTGACCAAACAGTGCGTGGCAGGATGTTCTGACAGGTGTGTAAACTAACAGTTTGCGCAATATTCCTCTCTAATTTAACAATGGATTTGGTTCCTGACTCCATGGTCCATGCACAGTTTTGACTCTAATTATAAAACCAGTAGAAAAAAGTATCTGCATGAAAACTAGTGGTTTGTTTTCATAAGGTGGGTTAGTTTTCATTGTGATTCAAGTCAATTCTAACATTCCGTGGATTTACATGTAGGCGTCACATTCCCCATTTTTAGGATAGTATGATGCGTGCTATATGCAGGTAGATGTTGCTTGCTGAAACTAAGATGTAACTCAGCTAATTTGGTGTTAAATTTGTAAAATGTAATTGGGAGGCTGTGTGTGTACTGTTTGGCATGGCTGCTCTTCGCAGTCTAGCAAGGCATCCAAATTGGCCAGTTTTTTTTTTTTAAAGCCATTGTTTGTCTCAAAGGGCTTCTCCCATGGGGCATGCAGCAAGGTCAGACTTTAACCGAGGCAAATTGTGAACATAACGTCCATGTGCACGGGGGGGGGGGGGGGGGATGAGGTGTGTGACACTGTAATAAGTGAGAAATATAGGTCACTATGGTGTGGCCACCAGGGGCCCTCAGAGGCCAAAGGTCAAGGTTCAGGGTGTCAAGCGGGATTAGGTGGGGTGCAACACAAACTAATCGCTTTATTAAAAAAAAAATGTTTTGCAGGCCAATGCCATGCTTGTGGCTATAGTAAACTAGAATGGAGATTTGCATCTTGCTGAAGATAGACTAGGCTTTCTTGTAGAATTAGTGATGGTAAGCAATGCACTTTTAGCCTGGCTCCAGCCCCTGAATCGCCAGCCTCACATTTAGGGTCTGATGACGCTGTCGAAGGCGGGGGTTTAGAAAATCGGTTGAAAATCTAGCCGGCCCAATGTGGATGGGGATGATAATGTATGAACCAATTGCCAAAGAGTCCCACTTTGGCCACGCCTCCATCTCCAAAAACGGCTGCACAGAGAGGGACCGAGAGGGACTTTCAGACTGAATAATGGAGTGAAACGAAATGAAAATTCAGGCTGAGTGTCGGGCTAATGCACCTTATTTTGACACTTTAATGATATTTAGACTGTTACTTTACAGGCTCCATTGACACCCGGACTCATTTACTAAATCTCTTATTTAATCACATACTTGTAAAAGGTGTGGAGCATACATTTGTGAAATAGTACAGTGGGGGTGGGGGGCTTGATAAACTGAATGAATAAAAATTCCAAACCAAGATTCATATTCTGGGCATGTCATAATAGGCAAACGTGGTGAAAATAGCAGACTCATGGCAAAATGCGATGCGTTGTGATTTGGTAGATCAGCTATTTTCCGTGAAAAGGGCCTATGACAGACCCCTGGCGGACCCCGGTCAAATAAGTATATACTGTAGGGATTACGTAGTTAAATAACTTGTATAACTGCACATTCCATCTGTGTGTGTATGTATATATGTATATATATATATGTATGGGAAATCAATAATTTTACCAATGGTTCACTTAACTGTAGATGTTGCATCTACTGTGCATAACTGTGCATTATATTTTCTTGCAGACTTAAAATAAACGTAGCTGAATTAATATTTCGTACAAGCTCCCGTCATTTTAGTTTTCAGGAAAGGGAAGACGGAGTAGACATGGACAGAGAGAACAAGGAAAACGGGTCAGATATTTCATTCCCCTCAGGGGTCGCCACAGCGGAACCTTATTTTTTTCATATTCCTGATATTAGTAGCGTAAGACATGTATACTGTACATACCTGTACATGCATACAGTACGACAGTACATAGGGTGCATGGTCAGAAGAGATGGCAATGGTAGGAGGCAGTTAAAATAGCAATGTGTATATAGTAACAGATGGATGAGATTCAGCAATAGAATAGCAACAGATATAGAACATGCAGGTGAGACATCAATTAAGAGCATATATCAGACATGTCAGTGTCAAGATATACTAAGTTGTCAGTTTGGATGCAGCAGCAGGGGAACTCCCCTGCAGTCTGATACAAACAGAATAGGCTCTATGCACAGCAGCCAAATTGGAAAGAAATTGGGCCTCTTCCTTACAGGTCTTAGCAATGATTCTAATGAAGGCTCTGTTCCCTTTAGTGTAGGACAGTGGTTCGTTCCCTAACATTTTAATTTTAAGGACCCCATAACTCCGAGATGCACAAATAAGAGTCCATTTGGTTCCATTTGTACACTCTCAGTTACACACCGGTAAGGGGCCATTTGGAGCCCCCCCCCCTCCAAGGAACCATGAGGGTACCTGGACCACACTTTGAGACCCACTGGTGTAACAGAGTTTCTAATGAGGCAACATGTACAATGTCAGCTCCCTGGCTCTTTTTGACCAAAATGGAACAGAGCCTTAATTAGGATCATTGGTAAGACCTATGAAGGAAGTAAGGAAGAGGCCCAATTCCTTTCCAATATGGCTGCTGTGCATAGAACCTATTGTGCGTTACACTACGTCGATTTGTTTTTTGGGCCTGTGTAGAGGGAACCTATCCACAGCCTTGAGCTCAGGGTCAGAGCATTAGGAATGACAAGGAGGGAAGCTCTGGTTCAGATCGATGGCGCATCCTGTTCCAGAGTCCAGAAAGAAACCAGCTCCTTTCCGAAACCTGAGCCAGGATGACGTTCTCTAACAACGCCCCCCCCCCCCCCTCCCTCCCTCCCCCTTTTCTAACCACACTGTCGTAGGCTCCGTTCCAGTGAGGCCGTTGCAGGGTTTCCCTGGCACTGTTCTGTAGCGGTGGGGAGGTGGTGGAGGGCGCCTGGAAACCCAGGTTAGCTATCACTTAAACCCTATACTTAGTTGACCGGATTCCCATGGGCTCTGTACCAGGCCCTTCCCTGTTTTCGCTCTACACTAAATGTCTCGACCCCGAAAATAGCCGATCTACAAGCTCACTAATGTGTCATAGCCGAAGGACAATGAAATGGCCTACAGTATGTGCATAGGGCTAAAGTGGGTTAAACAGATCTTTAATGCTATATTAACCCATTTTGCTAGGGTCCCCCTGGAACCCCTCAAGGACCCCCTGGAACCCCTCAAGGACCCCCTGGGGGTCCCCAGACCCCACTTTGAGAACCACTGATGTATCTGTCAGGTTGAGGGTGGGGAATCATCTTCCTCCCTGCCTCCCTCCGCTGGCCTGGGGCACCAGCCCTCCCAGTGGGGAAGCAATCATGCTCATAAACCCCCCCCCCCCCACCTCCGGGGCAATTAGGCACGGAGTGGCGGAAACCCTCCTTCTCGCCCTGTAGTTTGTGTGTTTATGTAATGATGATGGCTTTCAATCTAACCCCTTCTGAGAGACATGGTGCCCTTCCCTCCTCTCAAGCATCTCAGCATCTCTGATGTTGGTTGGAATAAGGAGCCCCCCGATGCAATGCTGCAGCCCCTTGAAGCTTTGCTAAGGCACTGCGTATGGTGTTGTGTTGGTAGTCACAGGAGGTGATGGAAGAAGTACTGTAAACTTTTAGTTTTTGACTTAAACGTAGCAATGCCACAATGAAGTGCTCATTATGAATGGCCCATTTCACAAATTGTGAAAATAAAATAAAAAGTTGTCAGCATGTAGATCAGCTATTTGTATATCAGCCATTTATCCTACATATCATTTTAGGAAAGTCAGTCAGTCAGTCATCAGACATTCAGTCATCAGTCAGTCTTGCTTGGTTCTCTTAAGCAATTTCTCTGCACTTGCACATGGCCATTGATCATTAGCATATGCACACCGTGAGGGAGACCTTTTTCTCTTCGCTATTTGCGTTTTACTGTAAACAACGGTCATTCTGAGTTTGGCGATGGGACTGGTACAGCCCCCCAACCTACAGTATGGGAGGAATGAATTGTTACAGGGTTGCCAGATTTCGCGAGAGAACAAGCAACCAGGTCTATGAAAACATGCCCAAACGAAGAGAGCCCAAGTCGCTTATAATAAGCGGACATGGCAATCTGCAGCCGTGTGTGTCTGTCTGTTCGTTCGGGTCCGCGGGCGTGTACGTATGTATGTATGTATGTACGTACGTACCATAAAGTACATTATTTGTGTTCGCGACGGGTCGCGCATGCGCGCGACGGCCATGTGTGTGTGTGTGTGTGTTCACAAGGATGTACCATGGTGTGTGTGTGTGTGTGTTTGACGCCGGGTCACGCGTGCAATGGCCGTGTGTGTGTGTGGGAACTGTTTATGAGCGGGTGTTTGTGTGTGTTCTCTGTGTGTCCACAACACGGCGACGGGACATACGTGTGTTGGAAGTGTTGCAGGTATCAAGTATTAAGTCACTTTCCATCCCTGATATGCTGTCACAGCACACAACCAAAACTGCACATACTTTGGGTGTTCATATCCCCCAACGGGTATGGCCTAGTAAGTATAAAATAAGCACTTAACGTAGGTTTTGATTTAATCTAAATAATAATAGATGACCTGCAACTAAAGTTCAAATAATTGTAGAGGACAAAAAAATACAATATTTGAGATGTAGTGCACATTTTAAATACCCAGGAAAATTTAAAATACCTCATAATTGTATTCGTATAGAGTAAAATGCACGTAGTTACTTTGCACCACTGGCTGTAGGCATACACCAGGAGGGCATTTAGGCTAAGAATAGTCCAGCTTCCACTGAAACGCAAGACTGGTATCTATACGATAACACTGCAGCTAAATGGCTTTCCCAATGCTCACCAGCAACCGTAATGTGCTCCATATCTCTCACAGCCATGGTGATTATTGGATACTGAGTACAGAGTCAATGCGCGGCGATTGAGGTCCCACCTCGTTCATCAACATTAGGAACAGTCAGAAAATCTTTTACTTAAAAAAAAACAAAAAAAAACAGTCTGTTGCATGGGTAACGTCAGCTGTATTGCTTCCGCGTGACGACAAAAAAATGTTTTTTTTGTGTCCGATCCTAATTTTGCAGAGCCATAGACCAGGGGTCTTCAACGTTTTCAGGCCAAGGACCCCCTAGCTGAGAGAGAGATGAAGCAGGGACCCCCACTATATTGTATAAAATTGGGTTTCAGATTAAACTTTTTTTGTTTACTTCTGGTCTGCTCTTTTTTCCCTCTACACCTATACCTCTTTGCCAAAAATAGCCGATCCACAAGCTCACAACGCCTCGCAGCGCGAGGCGTTGTGAGCTTGTAGATCTGCTATTTTTGGCTAAAGTTCTCTTAAGAAAAAGGATGCTAGGGTTCAAGTGGTTAAGGTAAAATAAAAATCATATCACACAAAGATTTGGCGGACCCCCTGTAGTAACTCTGAGGACCCCCTAGGGGTCCCGGACCCCCTGTTGAAGACCCCTGTCATAGACCATTGATTACTGAGGTTTTAACCGATGTTTTGTGTATATAATATGTATATATTTAAAAAAAAAACTTTTTTCAGAAAAACAATTTTATTTAACCACTAGCCGATCTAGATTGACTATTTTTGAAAATGTAACTTATCAGACATATCAGCTGCCTAATCGCCTATACCGACGTTGTTAATTAAGTCAAATGATGGACAATGTGGGTCTGGCCGATATGGCCTGGCCGATATGTGAGTCGAGCTGTAAAAAAAAATTGCTCATTGCCCCAGGCCTTCGTGCCCAGAAGGAGGAATGGCCTGGATTTCAGAACAGCTGCTCTGCCAGCTCAGGGATTTCCTCTTTATTATGCTATTGAGTTTCACCACTAAAGTGGTGGCTGCAGCCTTTGTAGTGAGAGAGAGACCTACGGCGGCGCCGAGCCAGCGCCATCCCACCGCGCGGAGGCTGTGGCGTAATGGTGGCCCGATCGATCTCCCTCCGTCTGAGCGACTTTGCTCGATGCCGGCCTCTCTTATCTGGGCCCCAGCCTGGAGCAGTTGATGTATGCGGAGCAAAAGACACTGGTGGTGGTCAGTGACGATCTCAGGAGATGCTCTCTGATCTTGTCGGCTTTGGACCAGGCGGTGGTGAAAAGATCAATCCAGCGATCACAGTATAGCAGGGAAGTGATCTAACCTCGCAGTCACAAAAGACACGTCTGCTGGGCAGAGCCCCTCGTGTGGGCCTGTGGAAAAGCGATAGTGGTAACATATGTAAAGCATGTCGCCTCGATCTTGGCTCTTCTCCACGACAAAGGGTGACCAGAATCTTCCCTTATCCCGAAACACTCCAGAACCGCTAAAGTCATTTGATATGTATTTTATTTTATATATTAATTTTACGTTTGCACTATAACCAGAACCACTCCTGAAGGGGGAGGTACGTCATGAAAAACCTAATGAAATATTAGATCTAGACATGTTCACGACTTTAAAAACAGTTTTGAATATATAAAATAAACCCCTTTAGTCTTATAGAACTGGACTTGAGGTACAACTCTACTATGACCACTTTTTTTAAAAACACCAAATCTCTCATAAATAGCTGATCCACAAGCTCACAATGTGTTGCATTGCATTGTGAGCTTGTAGATCTGCTATTTTTGGCTAATATTCCCCCCAGAATATGGACACTGGGGTTCAAGTGGTTAAGTGGTAAAAAAAAGGCACTATGTTGTTGCTATAGTGTGTGGTTCCAGTGTTGTCACCTCAGTTTGATCAATCCAGAGCAACGTCACTTTACTTTGTGTTCAATTGGCAAGGACAGTGCACGTTGATGAACACTCAGCATGATTCACAGACATGTTTATGTGTAAATATGACGGATTTAGCATAGAGCTAATTTCCACGCGTGAGTTGCAAAACTAAACAAACAACGAGCAAACCATGAAATACAAGCCAAACATTCAATTACATGCCAACAGAAAATAAAAACATGTTAACAATTTAGAGTACAACTAGGGGATGTTACGAACGACAACCTTTGAATGTTGTGAGGGTAGGGCTTTTTATGGAAAGGACATTTTGTCAAAAGGTGGACCTTCCATGGGTTCCCACAACTCGGGGTCAGTACTACCCAGTGTTTCATTTGTAAATCATTAGGTGCCAGAGCTCATGAATCCGACTAAAAGTCAAAGTCAGCTCGCAGACAGACTACTTGAGAGATGCACATCTGCATAATGTTACTGTTTATTTACTGACATCAAACTTGGAAAGGACACACATTTACCTTTTTTCCCTCTCTTTCTCTCTCTTGGGGTCCAAGATGATTGGCATTGACAACTAATTTGACATGCGGGGTAGGTGGGGCGGAGCCTTTGCGGAGTCCTCTGCAGCTAACGTAGTTAGCGTAGGAGTCAGATCACCCGGCTCATGGGCGAAAGGTAACCTGACACCGTCAAATGGAAGAAGCTTGCGACACACATTTGTTTCACAGCCTACTTCCATCTGAGACTCCGTAAGCAGAATCGATGACAGACGTTTTTTCTTTTTTTCAAGCTACTAGACAGGTGATTGGATGATCCCGCCCCAAGCAGCCGCTGATTGGTTCGAATACGCAGCGTTTCGGGCAGCTTTACTCCCTGCGCAATCCCAGACCTCCTTCCTGAAATCAAATGCAAATGAGATTTCCGGAGGGAGGGGGGTTTACCAGGCTAGGCGAAAGGGACATTGAGGGGGAAAATGTGAAAGTTTAATTAATAATGAATAGCCTAACATAAAAACGCATTGAATAGGCATTTGAAGTGACGGAACACCTTCTAGATTTCCCAGAGTGCAGCAGGCAGGTGCCGGAGCTGAGGGGTAAGCCCTGGTCTTACCTCCAAAGCAGGGCCCAAATTGGTTTCTGAGAACCTTACAGTAGGTGAAACCGGATTGTATCGTATGGAAACAAATCCAGAACCTGTGAAATACGCTCCACGGAATGGTCTGCTTAGTTCTTGTGCCATATGTCTCTGTTACGTCCCCATAATGTCGAGGGGAAGAGAGGGGAGTTACACTACGGAAGTAACTGGGGGAAAAAGGAATCAAGGACAACAAATGCACAAAATAATGTATTAACACACTTCAGGAATTAACTGAAGAAAAAAAAAGAATTGTTCTAAACGATAAGTAAAGTCTGTCTAAAGCAAGAAGAAACAACGCGGTGGCACATAGGACCACAAGACCACCTAACACGGCCAATAGGCTGCCGTGTTAAGTCTACTGTGCCTGGCCACCGTTTAAGTGGTCAGATGGCTGGGCCTGTTTCAATATTTTCAAGTGGGCCCTGATCCAGGAAAGATTGGGAACTGCTGCCTTAGATATTGATCTTTGTATTGATCTTTGCCTTAGATATTGACTGTCTCTGCTCTTCTCCAGGCTAATAACCAATAGACTGTAAAAAATAATATAACAGCACTGTGTAAGAGGACACAGTGCTGGAAGAGAGCTTCAATTCCACCGCCGGATACTGGGCCATTGCTTATAACAGCCAAGCTATGATGAGCTGATTGAATACTGATTTGATCAAATCAACTCACTCTGCAGCTTAGAGGGGGAAGGAGAGCGGTACCTGAGGAGAGAACAGACAAGAAAACACACCCACACCAACCCCCCCCCCACTACAGCCGTAACACACACACTCTCTCTCTCTCTCTCTTGCTGTGTCTGTCTATCTCTCTCTCTCTCTCTCTCTCTCTCCCCCCTCCCTCTCCTCTCCAGGGATCCCAGCCACCACCGGCAACAGTCTGGACTCTCTTCAGGACGACAATCCCCCACACTGGCTCAAGTCCCTGCAGACCCTCACAGAGATGGACGGGCCGCCCAGCTCCGCCACAGCTGCCCCCCAGCACCCAGCACACAGCGCCCCCTCCTACGGGGGCCAGATCCCCCTCCTCCACAGAGCGTCCTGGGCCTCCTACCCGGCCCCGGCCGCGGCCAACCCAGCCAGCCAGTTCCACTCCCCTCCTCCAGGCTTCCAGACCACCTTCAGACCCCCAGGCCAGAGCCAGACAGACCTGCTACAGAGTGCTGCTATGGACCGCCACTAGGGGCTGTGAAACCGTCACACACACACACACACACACACACACACACACACACACGCACACGCACACACACACACGGCACCCTTTAACCTACACTTAACTCCACAGAGAAACATTCAACCAAACCATGAGCGATACAGACAACAAAATGATTAACCAGTTATAACAAGATTATTTAGTTTTTAATTCCTTCCTCCTTCTCAATTTATGAGCTTGTTTGTTTTTTTATTTTTATTTTTTGGACTGAAGCGCACTATCCCAGCCAAACATTATCCAACAACATTATTGATGATATGAACTACTGAGGCGCGTGATCCTGGGACTTCCAGGGTTCGCACTATTAATTTTAAGACCTTAAAAAAATGAAATGGGAGGATTCCAGATCATACAGAATTAGATGACCGGTAAAAATATATACAGTACATACAAATTAGCGTTGAGAAATTAAGGCCATCTTTGAGGACAATGAACCATATTAGGTGCAGAGTTCAAAACGACTTTACAGAAAAGCAACTTTTCAGTCAGTCTGTCAGCACGTGAGGCAGGAGGTCAGTGATTGGTTGATCAGGAGGAGTACTTGAGGATGTTTTCAGGGTTGTTGTTTTTTTTGTTTCGTTTTTTTATTCACAGGATCAAAGGATTTATGGGAAAGGAAGTGAAGAGTAGAAATGAATCCTCTGCTGAGCCGGTACGTTGGATAGCGATACGACGCTTGTGTGCTTGTGGTCTATCCCCGTTGTCTTATAGTCTTGCTAGTGGTGAGAGGGGTGGTCACAGTCTTCTCAGGTGTCGCCTGGGAGGGACGGAGGTGGTCCATCCCAGCATGTTGTGACGGCCAGGCCTCTGTATCAGAGGGTAGTGCCTTTCCTAGTTCAAAGGGGGTGCCTCTATGAGTAGACCAGAGATGAGCCTGATTTATGCTTCGTTGTGCGCCTGTTGTCGCACAATGAAAATTAGCGGATCAATAGATGTGGAAGGATCTCGGCACAGAGTTAAAGACTATAGCACAAATGTGGCGCCACTGTGTGGCACTAACAGTTGCTGACCACCGGCTCGAAAAACTAAAAAGTCTCTGTCCTGATTGACCTTCCGGCTTAAAGGTCTGACTCCTGAATACAAAGAGCTCAATGTGTAGCTCGGCTGCTAGACTGAATGCCAGAAATATTTGACGTATACCGCATGTGGCTGGTCAGGTGGTCGGAGTTGGCACAGACAGACAAGTAAATTAAATGTAAATGATGAATTTGGTCAAATGTTGTGCTTTTTCTTTTTAAATTCAAAAGAATATTTGGTCGTTTTAACATGGATTTTGGCAGCTGCTTGACACTTGCTATCAAGTAAAGTTTATACTCACCGTTGTGCAAAATCAGGTTTGGGAGATGACATCTAGTTTTACAGTTGGATGTGTGACATTTCTCCACTCCTTTTTAACGTTGACCTCATAACACTACATTTGCGCTGGGATAGTGGTTCTTCAGGGCAACTCAAGCAATTACTAACATGAATTACAGACATGACCCCATGGCCCCACACACTTATGAAAAGAAAAATCTTTTAATGGTCTTAAGTTTTTTTTCCTCCTGTTGTGTAAGGTTCTGACAAATTCTTTTTTTTTTCTTCATTTTTTCAGTATTCATTCAGTATTATTAAAAATTAAGCCACTGATGCAGTCTAACAAAGGGTTTTACACAATGCTAAATACGCGTGTCTAAAATGAAGCGCTGAAGGAATTGCACACCTACGGGTCTGGAAGAAAAAGGAAAAAAAACAACTAAATCTCAAATAAAAGAGAAAACATGACACCTTGCATTGTTTGCTTTCTTATTTGTCAGCCCTTCTTGTCTCTTATGCAAATGACGTGTCAAGGTCAAACAGTCACAGAATTTTTTCTATAATAGCAGATGTGTAGTGCGGTACGAAGTAATGCGCTGAGAGCTTGTATATCTGCTATTTTTGAATTGCCAACGCAAAAATCTAAATGACACGGCTGCTTTCCCAATTTTAATGGGTGAACAGTATATTAACAATGTTTGCAGGTACAAAAATAATAATATCGTAAATATTAGTTTTTCCCTCTACGCCAAGAGCTTGTAGATCGGCTGTTTTTGTTGAACATTTGCCCCAGAATAGGGACTCTAGGCTTAATGTGTTTATTGATGCTCATTAGGGCGTCATCCCGTGTACCCTGTCAAGACCAGCAACCATCGAACAGTGCTCTTGCACGTCCTGGTGATAACGTAGTGAAGCTTGGATGGGCGACAGGCGCCAACTAAGGTTTCCTGTAGAAACATCTAGAAAGGACAGACATCAAATGCTTCCAGTGTGGGCCAATTAATTTTATCTTGCAGTGGAGGCAGTGGCTTGTAGATAATGTCAAGAGCGAATTAAGCGCTCATACTGTGCCTGGCAAATGCACGCTTATACACTCAGCGGTGACACTGTCGAGCCTTTCATCGACAGAAATGACTGCTGTTCTTTGCTAATTGGCCAAGGAAGCCGAGAACATCAAACAACATTTTTGGGACATATTTTAACTCCTTAATTAGGCAGGCATTTTTTTTCTCTCCTTTTTCGCATATTATTGAAATGATAGACACGTCTATTGAGTTAATTGAAACTATCTTTCACATATGCATACAGGCTACAAATTGATCTGATAAGAGATTTGCAGATCTGTGGCCGTGTTGTAACTAGGCATGTCGCTGAATGCATATAGATATTTGGGGTAATTATTTTATGACTGCATGTTCAAATGTGCAAGCTAAAATGTATAGTCCACTTAGCAACACTTGTGCTGTTTCAACTAACAATCTTTCCTTCCTTATCAAAGGACAAAGCATAGTTGGCTACATGCTGGCAAAGTATTTGCAGCTTGAATGCTTGACTGCGTTAGGCATCATATTTCATCATACTGTATTGTCGCTGTCGGGTGTCCAAAACTGTTACTTTTCAGGAAGCCTGTTCCAATCTTAAAAAAAACCTAAAGAAAATATGTATTTGAATGAAATGCCACATGATGGATCTGTCATAAAAAAAGTCCTGAAGTATTATTTACTGTACATAATATTCCTAAATGGGAGAATGGCTGAAGATGTATTTTGAGGGGTCATGCACTCACATGCATAGACAATTTGTCATGGGGCAAAACAATAATAGTGTGTGTGTGTGTGTGTGTGTGTGTGTGTATATATATATATATATATATAGATATGTCTTTTTTATTAATCCATTAGTCATTTTGATATTCTGCAGTGCTCTGCATGTGGAACACGATGACGAATTAGTTAAGTTCATCGGCACAAAAATATAAGCAAAATGAGGGGAGGAAAAAAAATAAGATAAAATGATAAACGCAGCAAAATAAATTGCCAAATTCTGTAAGAGATAAAAAAAAAGAACCTCTCCCAAGGGGCTTATAAAAATATCTCACCTCAAAGCCACCGAAAGAAACAACAAACAGTGTTATTCGTCCCTCGTTAATATCGTTTCAGCTCCTGTGTCCCCGTCACTCTCCTCAGGCTTAATGCGTGGCGGCTGATGTTGGCGGAGTGTTTCATCTTAGGTGCCCTTCGCTTTTCTTTTATCTCCCGTTGCCGTCTGGATGCGAACGATTTAAATTGGGGGGGGGGGGGGGTCTTGCACGCCAGGTTTCCAGTCAGTCTCTCACCTGCTGCTTAATCCTCCAAGTCATGTTCTTTCTTCAAATGTGGGCAGGTACTGTCTGGATCAGAGATACTAGGCCACACTGTTAACATCAGTGATGCTGCTCTACCTTTTTAATTTCAAGGACCCCCCCCACAGTTTAATATGCATCAGGCTATGGGTATGGGTATTATTATTATTATCATCATCGTCATCATCATCTCTGGGACCTCAATCTACACTGTAAACTCCTTAATTTAACTCAGAGTGCACAAATGCATAATGGACCCGTAAGAGTCCATTTGGTTCCATTTGTGCACTCAGAGATACAGACCCGTATGGATTCATTGGTTCTCTCTATCACCCACCCTCGTGGGGTCCCGCTGGACCCCACGTTGAGAACCACTGATTTGCATTCATGGCATATAGTTGTACTGTAGGACTTTAGAGCAGTGGTTTGCAAAGTGGGGGGAGTTATTTTATCTTTTTAAAAGCCATTTTGCAATAGGGGGACACAGCAAGAGGTTATGGCTTATTTGGGGGAACCCCTGCAGTAGGCCACAGACCTCTATTTGCTACAGTTTGTTTCTTTTTTTTTCTCTGGGACCTCAATCTGCCAGTTAAAGGTAGGGTAATTGATTTTCTTTAAAATAGCTCTATATTCTGATAGTGCTCATTGCAATAGAGTGTTTGTTCAGTAGCAGGAGTCTCCATTTCTCTTCAACTCTATTAAACAGAAAATGCATTTTCAGGTCAGGATACCAATTTTATCCAATCAGGATAGAGAACTCAGACAGGATACAGATTAAACAAGTGAAATTGGAAGTGATGACATAAAGAAATGACACAATTGTAACTTAAACACATAAATTGGTACTCTCTACTAATTGGCTGACATTTTGTCAAATAGCTGGAGAGACAGGGAGACTCCTGTTACTGAAAAAAATGCTCTATAGCAATGATTAATATCAGAATATTGTGCTTTAACCTTTTAACAAAAACATTTTTGTTTTATCACTTACCCTACCTTTAATTTAACAGTGTTTTGTACACTAGCGTTTCGGACCCTTATGCTGCGTTCACACAAAGATACAGGCTGCCAATCATTTCCAATGGAAACCAGTGACATGAAGATACAAAGATGCATCCGACGTTTGTAGCTACAAAAGCTACAAATATGCTGTGTAGCTTTTGTGTATCTAGATGGTCCATTTGTTCCTATCTATCGATCATTTTGCTTTCATGAAAAATGTTATTTATTCAGCACATAATCTCACATAAGTGTAAACTAGAGACCCTATTGTACTATTTGTTGAATTTGACCTTACAATGTTGTATTCAGGAGGAAATGTACACTCTATAAACTGCCAGTTATAATTGGCTTGCCCCAAGAACCAATGGTTAAATAACAAAACTGCTCATTTGGCTGGGGACCCACTCAAACCCCCTCAAATACCCCAGAAGGACGCACCCCGGACACCACTTTGAACCAACCACTGATGTCAGGCCTACCGTTTACCAGAGAAAACCCAGCACATAATAGTTAAAACATATCACAACAAGCATCATTAGTAAACACACCAATGAGATTTATTTTTGTAATGATTTTACATTCCACAGTTGAACATTTCCAGGTTTTCTTTTTTCTTTCTTTTTTTTTTTTGTTCTTTTGTTTTTTTAAGTTTACTCAACAGACACGTTACTGATGTTAAAGGTTTGATAGATCCTTGTTTGTTTTTAATGTCCGTTCCAAAATGGAAGTTGCAGTATCTCTGTTTTTATTTTTTATTTTAATTGTGGTCAGATCCTTTGTAGAACAATGGTCCCGCGTTCCCTGTTTTCATGGAGTTGTTCAATAACACCGATGAGGCTTCTTCTACAGTGTTCCTACAGCGCTACTGGGGCAAGACTTTTAGTTGACATATGTTGCTACGGTACAGTACTGTATGTGATGCCTAGAGTGTGTTTGGTGAGTCGAGGATCTAAATTCTAAAGAGTCTAAGCTATTTTGATGATGAGAGCCTCTGTTCTGTAAACTCATACTTTTCCTTTTTGCCAACTCAACTTCTTCCATTTTGACGTGCGACTTTTCAAACGAGACAGCGGGAGAAACGCAGGGAACTCTTTGGAGATTTTAGCTCGGTGTGGTGTGCTGAAATCATCCTATAGTGTAAATACATCAGCAGGTATCTCTGTTTCAGCTTATTCTTCCAATATGTGCTTTTGTGTGCCGTACGTATGTGGTATTGTATAGAATCATCAGCAGTGTGTCGGAGCCCACCCACATCCTGACCAAGGCTGTTCCGTTTCATTCAGGAGTGATTGGAATGGAGCATTTCTTGGTGAAAGAGAGTCGAGGAACGATTGTGGCTGTGCTTTTGTGCATGTGTGTGTCTGTGTGCACGTGTCTGCAGTTTCTGGCCTTCTTGATGTCTTATTGTGTAATCTTGGTGGACTAAAATAAATGACAGGCGGTAAGTATGTCAAGGAGCACTATCTTTTGTAAGGTTGTTTGTGCTTATAAGGACCCAATAGGTTCTGCTTATTTCCAATATTTCCTCTTATATTGTTATCAACTGCATAGCACAAATCCTCCGCATGCCAGCGCTTTCTGGGAGAAGGTTCTCAATTGAGGAGGGTTTATTCTTCCAGGAAGAGTTTAAACTTTATTTTTCACACCACAGCTCTTGAAACGTGTCCAAAGAACTTCAAGTAATTTCACGGTCAGTTGCATTATCAGCTTTTGTCCAAAGGAGCATTTATTAAGGGGGGAAATGTATATATAGGCTGACCACAAAGCTTAAACTGGGCCCCCTGTTTTTTCCAAAACTGTTTTTAATGCACCTTATGGATCTCCTTATAATCTCTTTATCGACTGTATTAACAATGCATAATTGAGGTTTTTGGAGAGCCAGCGTGTGTGATTTGATGCTAACAGCAATAGGAGAAGCTGCCCACTATGAAATCCTGTCATCAAATTCTGATTGTACCTTACTTCAAGATCAAGGTCAGGTAATTAAGAGACCCACAAGCCAGTCTTTAAACACTCTGCTCAACTAGAGTTTAAAAGAACTGCATTGGAGAAACAAGTCTTTGGGGCGATCCTTCATAATGGGGCGGTGATTTTGATATTCTTTGCGGCTGTTATTGCCACTAATCCAGAAACTACCTTGGATTTTGATGTCAACAGATGTATCAGTTGGCAGGGTTGGCAATGTGAAACTATCAATCCCACTATAATCCCATTGATTTGCGTGAGGGAAGGTTCCATCATATCTATTATCTAGTGAAAATCCTCAGTGTTAGTTTAATTTGGAAGTTGTACACTCTTAAATTAACACTAAGAATTTTACTGTCTATATTGGCAAATACCTTTGTGTCTCCCTATTCATTTCCTACTGCACTTGTTTGTCTTTAGGTTTTTCATATAAATGTATATTAGGGGTGTCAAAAAGAGAAATCTATCATCGATTGAAATGAGCAAGAATCAAACCTGTGACTTTAAAAATCCGAAATCACGTTACTATCAAATGCTTGAATGTTACCTGCTTTACAACACTGTTTTTTCAGCAGTGTGTTTAACCACATCAAACCTAGAAAATAGCCGATCTACAGGCTCACAGCATTGTGTGTAGATCAGCTATTTTCTGCGATATTAGTGTGGAGCGGAAAAAAAACAGGGGGCCAAGTATAGAGTCCTGGGGGCCACCTTTCAACTAAGCATACTGTAGGATTTAAGCGGTTCAAAAGTTTGAATGAAAAATGTGATCAAATTGTGACCTTTACATCAAATATTGAATCGTGGATTTTGAGAACTGTGACACCCCTATAAGATATAACGTACAGTACAGCCTCTCGAGTCCCCAAAAGCCTGCTATCGTGATGTTTTGCAGAGGTCATGGGGAAGGAGAAAATGAGCATGACAAATGACAGCATGCATCAACATCGGGTTTTGGACAGGCTCCATATCCGCTCAGCCAGGACATGGAAATACTAGCTGCTGAATGGAAGTCTGGGCGAGCAGCAACAGGAAATGTGCATCTCTGCGAGATGTGCCACACGAACCTCACTTTACAGTACTTGCTGTTGTGGGATGATGTTGTGATAATCTTGCATTATGTGCAGCGAAACATTCCATTTTAAATATTCTCTGACAGAGATTTTGGTCCTCTGACAGAGCTGGCTTAATGCACAATTTTCAGGCGAGGGCCTCGAGGAACCTCACATTTTTCTCCATATTTTATCTCCCATCTTCGACAGGTTCGGATTAGTTGGGATGAATGATGGCCTTTTATTTCCTGTTTCTTTGTAACAGCGCATGCTGTGTTCCTAACACTTTGAATTTGCCTTTCTGCATAGTGCTAATACAAATAAACTTGCCTTGCATTTCCTTTTTGCCCTCCACTCAAAAGGTGGAAAACTAGGAGAATTCTGCCACGTTCCGGCTTCTATAAAAAAAAGAACATTTGAGCCGGAGGAGAGGGAAGCTGTGCTGAAGAGAGATGGCATAGTTTCCACGTTCAGAGATAATGTGCACAGACTCTCCAGGAATAAAGCCGCTGTGTGTTCCCATGAGATGCAATGAGCTCCAGCCTCCACAGACATGCTCAAGACAGCCGTGCTCCAATGTTGAACCTCACCCCCACTCACCCACCCTCAACCTCTTCGAACGGCCTACCCTTGTCAACCTCGTCTACTGGGTGAGTCCCCATCGCGTTGACAAAGGCAGACGTTACAGGTGTGCAGTTGAAACAGGATACTGCATCTTTCCATTTCTTCATTGTTCCTGTTCACCAAAAGCCCTTACCTTTTATATATCCTCAAGGCAGAGCTTGACTTTATTGTCATAATTTTTTACAACTGACTTTGTTTTTCGTTTTGTTTTTTTCCTATATAGACTGCAAAACAAACACACACGCGCACACACACACACGCACACACCTCTATGACTAGAATGGGGAAAACAAATCAATCAAATGTCAGTCGCACTTCACATACAGCCGTTCACAAACAAAATCGCACTCGGAATGAAATAGGAATTCATGTATAAAATGCTTGATGAATCGGAGGTGGGGGGTGGGGGGGGGTAGTTTGAAGGGAGAGGAACGCTCTATACGAAGAAAAAAAAAGAGAAAAGAAAATGTTTACCGACATGAAAGTTTCCTGGTTGTGATTTCTCTTGATAATTATTCTGTACAGCAATGTACAACAGTGGGGTTACTGCGAGATCGAGGCGTCCCCTCGCTCCCCCACTTTCCCCAAGTCAACCTATAGAGGGGGCCCGCATACTGTACAGTAAACCGATGGTACTCAGTCCCAGCCTTTTGTCCATTTTTTTGGCAAGTCACATGGGTTCATCACTCAGCCCACTTCCTCATCCACGAGTCCCTCAGGAGCCTTCCAGGGGGCCAAGTTTTCCATGAGAGAACCGAGTCATTCTTAAAACACTGTGGACATTTACACTTCAGTACTTTGTTTGTTGTGTTACGTTTGCTTTTTGTTTTGTTTTTTCCACACTCAAAGTAGGTTTGTGTTAATGGTAACGCCCATCCAGGAAACGGTTGGCACTGCAGCCAAACAGATTTTTTGCTCACGCTGTTCCTCTTAAGACCACCACACGATCCAAGATGTCGCCGTTTATAGTGTCTCTACAGTACATTGTCCCCCCCACCCTTGCCATGTTCGTCTCATTTTCCCACGGAGAAGGCCATGTCATGGTACATCCATTTCAGCATCTGCTCCACAACATTAAAACAAGCACAACTTCGATTTGTTGATTATATTTCTCTCCGTTAGTTAATCTTTTTTTTCTGTTGTCTTCAAGATAGGCAGATCATCAACACACCCATTGTTATTTTGAACACACACAATAAAAAAGAAGAAACTTATTTTTTTCTGCAACCAGGAGAGAGTGGAAATGAGTTGATCGATGAAACGCATGGAGACCGTCGGGGATCCGTTTTGTCTTGTTCGTGGATCTGTGTTTTGAGTCGTCGGATGTTAATAATCTCTTCTTTATGGCCGCCCGCCGGTCGGTGCTCCGGGGTCGAGGTCGGTGTTGTGGAGGAGTCGGGGGTAACGAGCCGGTCCGCTCTTTTAACACCGTTTCTCAACATCTGGTCCGGGGCCCACCAGGGGTCCAAATGGACGCTTATGGGTCTGTAACTCTGAGAGTGTACAGACTGCACACACAGAAGAAAAATGTCTCTTTTGGACCCCAATCTACGCTGTAAAATCTGCTGTGTTAATTTAACAATGCGAATGGAAGTTTGGTTCCATTCGTACCCTCTCAGAGTTACAGACCCCCCCCCCCCGGTGGTCCCCCGGGACCCTGACGTCGAGAACCAAGTGTTTTTAGCACACCGTGCCGTTCTCCTGTCGGGACTTGGGGCAGGTGGAGCGGGGGATGGGCTGGACGGAGGGCGCCAGCGTGCAGAAGAACCCGGCGATGAGGGTGAGACCCAGGCCTCCCCAGGCGCAGAACATGGACCAGCCGTAGCCGTGGCCGATGTCGTCGGGCAGGCCGTACAGGTAGCGTGGGTAGCGGGACAGCTCAAAGTTGATGCCGGCCACGCAGGTGCACAGGGAGATGATGCAGAAGGTTCCTGTACGGGAACAACCACAAAGTGGGAAAGATGTTAAGAAATATTTTTTTTAAAGCAGGTCTAGAAAACCTTCGTGACTTTATGCTTTTGTTTGCGGTTTTGTATCCGTTTTAGTATAAGGGTAACTTTTGTATTAGCAAGACTGTTTTTTTATTTTTTAAAACATTTTTGTTTGTTTGTTAGCCACTTGAACCATAGCGTCCCTATTCTGGGATGGACATTCGGGAAAAAAATACCGTTGTAGCTAGTATTTTCACACAAAAAAACAAAAAAAGTGGGCCTAACATAGAACCTAGTGGGACTCTGGTCGACTAAGTATAGTACAGTGTAAGTGATTAATGTTGACCTCTGTAACACTTCAAAAGTGCGTCAGAAATGTATTATTATAATTATTATAATTTTTATGTTGTCGTTAGTAGGCATTTGGTCCAAACACAGATTGTACATACTGTATCGCACATGATGCCCCCCTTTGAACTATAAAGTGTTTAACGTGAGCTTAATTTACATTGTTTTATTCCATGGTGTGTTAACATACTGTAGCATGGCTGTAAGGCATAGCATACTGAGAGCTGCATGGGGGAATTAAACTTTCAAATGGCTCATTTAAACTCTTTATAGTATGTGCAATTTATGAATTCAAGTCAAAACGATACAGTGTTACACTCACTGTATGTACATTTTTAATGATATAAAATAGTTTGAATGATATAAAAAATGTTAAATAGCTCTATATTTGGATAGTAATCATTGCTATATAGTTTGTTCAGTAACCGGGGTCTCCATGTCGCTCCAGCCCAGTCTCCATGCTCCAGCTCTTTAGTTAGAGCTGGAGAGACATGGCGAAAGGGCCTTTCTGTGAGGAGTTTGCATGTTCTCCCTGTGTCTCCTAGGGTAGGTACCCTCACAAAACATCATGCAGTAATCCTGGTCTCTATACTGCCTCCCCCTGGTCAGCAGGGGCGCCTGATGGAGGGGAAAGGAACTGGTTGGAATAACGTGTTCCTTCCACGCGCTACGTCCTACCGGGGAAACTCCCCCCTGTCAGGTGATAAGAAGCGGCCTGCTCACTCCTCATGCATTGAAGGAAGCATGAGCTCAGTTCTGGGCTCTCCCCAGACTGGCAGAGGGAGAGCATCGCCCAGGATTACAGCTTTGGTAATTGGCACTGGGTGAAAAAATAAATGGGATACAAAAATCATGGGATTTAAAAAAAGGGAAAAAAGAGGGAGCTGGAGGGACAAACACTATAGCAATAATTACTATCAGAATATAGACCTTTAACCTTTTTGTTTTAACCCTAAAAAATATCACTTGCAGCACCTTTAAAGGCTAGAAGAATATTGATGACATATCCTTTGGCCTTTAACAAAGCACAGATCACCTTAACCCCCTGCTCTGTTCAGCTACAGTAGTTCAAATACATTATTTGTATCATTTTAATCATTTGCACAGTGTGTTCCGTCCAAATAAATCCACCGCTTGGTGGCTGTGCTCATTTAGCTGATTTAGTGTTGATAGTGAGGCTAAATTTGGCCTCATTTTCAATCCCCATGCGCCCCTTTGGGTGTGTTGGCTGGGATTTGGCCACTGTATTCGGACCGGGCCTTACCCCCCCCCCCCCGCACACTTTTATTACCACCGAACCTAATTGGCTTTTTAATTGCCTGCTCGTTATGCAACCGAAGGGCACAGCAATAATCCCCGGCCCCATCTTAATTGAGTCTGTGCTTTGGCTCCTGCCGTGGCAAAAGTCGTACAGTGCATAGAATGTCAGCCAGTTCCTCTGACTGAATGGGGCAGGCTATGCTGACGGAGCCGGAGAAGTGTGTGTGAGAACATTAAGTGTGTTAGAGCCAGATTAGTGTGTGAACAATAGAGAAGTCTGTTTCCGTGTGTGAGTGTGTGCATGTGTGTATACTAATGCACATCAGTGGTTTTCAAACTTTTTCGTGCCCAAGGCACACCAATGGGCAAGTCAAGATGTCAAGGCACAATTGTATGCTTAGTAAAAAATAGCAGACCTACAAGCTCACAACACCACGCATCGCAATGAAAAAGTACTGATATAGTAAATAAAAACAAAAACATAACATAATTAATTTATAAAAAATGTTAAAGGACCACCTCACCCATTTTCAACCTATCCCTCATATAATCGGTCCTCATGGCACCATTTCTGTCTACTCACTCTGTGTCTCAGAGGAGAGCTCTGGGCAACATGAATGCAAGAACAACAGGTTTCTATTTCAGCATTCTAACTCTCCAGGAAGAGAGAGGCTGCAGTTTCTATTAGCTTGGCTTCCCCATCGATGATGTCATTGGTAGCCATTTTTCTGAACTGTCCATCCATAGTCCGCCAATGAGATGCAGAGTGATGACACCGAAATGGTACAGTCTTATAATGAGCATTAGTGAGGACCAACTATATGAAGATAAGGTTGAAAATTACTGAACGTTTTTCTAACTTTTCTTCTCTAACCTTTATTGATAGAGATGTAGAGAGGCAGGAAACGGGGAGTAGGGGAGTGACATGCAGCAACGGTCCGGCCGGCCCGAGAATAGAACCCGGGACTCGCTGTCAGGCATAAGAACCTATGTGGTACTGTATACGCGCCTTAACCACTCGGCTAACGCCGCCCCCCCAACTCTTTGTGTCGTTATATCCCTTCCAATAATATGGTGTGGTTGACACGAAATCCCAAGGCACACCTGGACTCGTCTCACGGCACACCGTTTGGGAACCACGCGAGCAACGTAACCTGACTTCATGCATTAATCAACATCGCCCGCTACACTAATGAGAGGTCCCACTGCTGCGCCACCAGGGCCTCCGTTTCTAGATGCGGCCGACAAGCAACGCGAGCCAGATGTGTGAAAAAGACGAATGCGTGCATTTGCCTGTACCCTTTGCTTGCCGTATAACAGTTGCTATAAATATATATAGTGTATATAGTTTCTTCAAGTCCCACTTTCTACAGCAGGGTTGATGTACTACTGTACAGTACACCTGCACGTTTGTTTGGTCCCACGAGTAAAATGTCTGCAAAAGTTTCTGCCACTGGAAGTCTAGTTTAGGTTCACGTGAACCAACCTGATTAACCTATTCAATACACCCACTCGATGGGCACGGCCAGCGGCTACTCGGCGAGTCGGCGGCATGGCCACTCGCTTGCCTGGCGGCTCGCTCGGGCATGCCTCACGAGTCTCGAGGCCTCGTTGTCGGCACGCCTGCCTTATTCTCGAATCTCAAGTAATTTAACTACTTTAAACCCTAGATTTCGTTAACTGGAGTCCCCCAGGACTCTATAGAGGCCCTTCTGTTTTCACTCTACACTAAATATCTTCGCCCCTAAATGGCAGATCTTGCGGCGTGTAGTGAGCTTGTAGATCTGCTAAAGATGCGCAATAGGGTTCAAGTGGTTAAAAAGTCATGCATTTGTTGTACAACCTTGACCACACGCAGGACATTGCATGGACACAAAAGGGGTGCTCCCCAGAAATACATTGTTTATAAGGCAGCATAAAGTGAGGATCAGGGGCTATTCTAGGATCTTGAGTGATCGGAGGATTAGCCCAGGACATTAACCCATTAAAACCTGAGGCCGATTCTACAAATGCCTTCTAAATCAGTAGTTCTCAAACTTTTTCGTAATTCAATATTTCTCAAACACTTTCAAGATTTTTCAAAAATGTTCAAAAATAGCTGATTTTGAGCTTGCTTCTGTGAGCTTGTATATCTGCTATTTTTGAATAGCCAATGCTAAAATCTAAAATGACACTGGGCAGAGAGGCATCAGTTGCTCGGTATAAAAAACACTATATCCCGCGTTGTGAGCTTGTAGACCGGCTATTTAAAAAAAAAAAGACAATGTACAGTATAAATATTTATGCTATATTAACAAACAAGTGTATGACACTCACCTCCCATTAGAAAGAGTAGGCCGGCCACATACTGCATGAGGCCTCGGTCCCAGCAGCAGCCCAGCACTCCAATGATCCAGCCGAACAGAATGATGGCCACCGCCATGCCCATGAAGCCTGCTGTCATCCGCCGCAAGTCTGTCAACACAAACACACAAACACACACACCAAGGACATGTTGAGACCAAAGCAACATCTCTCGTCTCTGTGGTAAGAAAATATTTGAATAAACGTTCTGGGGCTTTTCATTCAAAGACAAAACAAAGCAAAACAAACATGTTATAACATTTGCTAGGGTTGGATTTCCTGTGGGAGAAGCGGGGCGTTCATTTATATGGCCGGTGGGGATATGTTTTATCCCTGCTTCAGGTCAGACTGAATTAAATATGCATGGACATGTAGGCTATGATACTTTAGAATAGCGTAATGTTTAAGTAGATAAGTAGTAAAATGCCACCCCTTTGTTAGTTTTTTTTTGTTTGTTTTTTTTACAAAATCCAACCCTGCCATTTACTCTCACTTCATGAGAGTAGTACAACAGAAACTAGTTTTCACCATTAAAGGCATAGTGTTGGTGATGCTCAGCTTTTAAAGTTGTTGTACTACTGTATGTGCAGCAACTCATAGCCTAACACTAACTCTGATGAAAACAAAAGTTTTACAATCTAGTAAACTTATCTGATGAACTACAGACTGTATAGAGAAAATGTATCTCGGCGACTTCCACTTCACTGGAGGTTGGAGTAAAAACTGTTCAGATGTGTAATGGGTGAAATGCTTCACCGGTGCACTCACCCCAGAAGACAACTGAAGTTATACAGAACGCAATGGACTTTATTTCTTTCAGATAAAAAAACAACACAGTCCTCAGTATGAACAGTATTGAAAAGGGGACACCGCTTTTCAACACTGAAAATAAGCCATTTTTTGTCCAGCAAGATACATACGTGAAGTACAATATGAATATAGGCTTCAAACCAAAGCTCCACACCTGCTCTAATGTACCAGCTAGTTTCATCAAAGGACTACATGCTGCTTGGTCTGAGTTATCTGAGTTAGAACAATGGATGCACGATAATGACATTCCGGGCCGATATCCGATGAACCGATTCTTTGCATGGTCAAATTGCCGATACCGATATTGCAATACTTTGCAATACCAGTAGGTTTCACCTTACACCTGTTCTACAGTTACTGTGTTTCTGGATATAGACTTCTAATAACCGGTGCATTCTTATGACCTGATTCATTAGGCCTACTGAAGCACATATTAGGGCAAACATTTTTCCAACTCATTGACCTTTTTGAAAGCTTCTCCAGAAAGCACTGATTGAATCTGCAGCCTTCATCATCGCAAAAGGCTTTTTCAGCTTCACATTCAATCATAAATATAAAGTAAAATATTGTCTAAAACCGATATATTATTTTTGGTATCAGTTCGATACCGATATTGCTTTTTTTTAGGCCGATATTGCCGATACCGAAATGATGACCGATTAATAATGCATCCCTAGTTAGAACCTACATAAATATAGCTACACTGCATCTCCACACCCAGACCGATCCAGAATATACAGTATACTGTGATTAGGGCTTGTATTGTGTAACATTTTTCTAAAATATTCAAAATAATTGGGGAGAGAGAACCCCACAAAGCTATCAGTGTCGAATGGAGGTCTGTGGCCTAATGTGCATGTCAAACTGGGGGCCCTTTGAAATGAAAAAGGATGAGAATCTGTGCAACAGAGAGAACATAAATCGGTAAGGTGCCTCCGCGGTGCCAGAGAGCAATCAAATAAAAAGGCCCTCACTCTGTGCCATGCCTCAAGGACACGCCTGTTCACTTCAAGAGGGTAATACCAGCGACAGTAGGTGCAAAACGCTGTTGTCGGGCAGAAACCTTTTATCTCCCAAGTTTTTATGTTTTTTTTTCCTGCCGTACAGCGAAAATGTAGGAACACTTTAAAAGTGGTTAAAGTGGCAATGGGGCATGAAGCCCCAGGCTGATTTCGTAGTTTGTTTTCCAGTTCAGGTTAAAAACATGGCAGACTTGTAAGCAACACAGCTGCACCAAACAAATTAACAATGAGTGTGTGTTCATAGGTGTGTCCAGAGCCAAGGGCATGCCAATGTGCAAGCATGATAGACAGTATTGACACACCTAAAATCTAGCACACCCATTATTAATGTGATTAGCTGCAGCTGTGTTGCTTACATCACTGTGTACTATATAAGGTCATGCAGCCTGCATGTTTTACCCTGCTGTAGTTTTTAACGTGAAGTGGAAAACAAACTACAAAATCAGCCTAGGGTTTCCTTTCCCTTTAAATATCCAACCAATGAAAAAACGAGCTTGTGACTAAATGATACCTACATTGGATTCATTGGAACACAGGTTCCCCCCCCCCACCACCATTTCCTGCAAATTAACGCTTTTTGGGACATACAAGGTCTCCACCCGACAACGATGAAAAGAGGCCGTGGCTACCGATCGCGCCGGGGGAGCAGGGAACGGAAGCAGCAGTAATGTGGTGGAGCAGGCTGGAGGAGAGCTCGGAGCACGTCCCCTCCCGTGTAGATATTAATGTCATGGGTGAGCTGCTCTGACACGGCATGGTGAGAACGGGAAGCTGCGAGCGCTGGCACAGGGGCTCGGGGTAGAGGGAACCATGCAGCGAGAGGAAGAAAAGGTCATAATATTTGCCCTGAGAGCAAAACACAGACAACAGAGAGAGCTTTCCCCGAGGCTTGTTATGCGTAACGGAAACAGCGCTTGCATGCTAGCAGGGAAGTAGTGGGCGGGTGTGGGAACTGCGCCGCCCTCGACCGGAAAGCACGACAGAGGCAGCCATAGCTGAATGCATTGGGTCCTTAAGGGGATTCCTGTGAGTTAGGAAGTAGTGGGCAGGTATTGGCACGACCTTGAAAGCACAACAGAGGCAGCCATAGCTTAATGGGTAGAGAGACCACCATGGAAAACTGAAGGTTCCCCGGTTCACATACCGGCCCCGGTTGAAGTGTCCCTGAGCAAGGCACTTAACCCCCTAACGCTTCAAACCAAAAAGCATGACCATCATCAACCAAAAATAGCTGATGCATTGTGAGCTTGTATATCTGTTATTTTCACAGAATGTAAGCCCCCAGAATAGGGACGCTATAGGGTTCATGTGGTTAAATGAATACACCATAAAAATCCTGAGTATTCATTTAACTCAGAGTGTACACATGTAACCAAACAGACCCATAAAGGTGTGTTTGGTGACATTTTGTACATTCAGTTACAAATTAATAAAAGAACACTGAGGATTTTACTGAGTGCGTTAAAGCCAATTTTTCCTTTTCATGATCTGAGCGATATTAAACTGGGAGCTTGTGGGAATCTGAAGTGGACATAACACTGACCCTGCAAAGGGTCAAACAAAGGTGCTTATTGGTCAAAAACCCGGATGTATGTCTCAAAGAATAGCCGATCAATGAGCTCAAAACGCTTAGCATTGGGTTTTGAGCTTGTCGATTTTTTTGCTACTTTAGGATGTTTGTGACATATGAGGTTTCCACCCGACAGCAACGATGACCATCATCAATTCAAACCATGATGACAGAAAACCAACAACAAACAGAAATCCTCTGCAGATGCAACCAGCGCTGTAGGCTGCAGTCACAGTGACAGCCGTTTTCTTCCAGCGACAGAAAAGGAAAAAAGAAATAAACGACGCCTCGAGATGAAATAAGGCACAAAACCTGGAGTTTTAATTCAAAGTGTAGCTCACAAAATAACAAGCCTGACGGCGTTCTGTCTGTCAGGCCCGTGCTGGCCGGCCGGCCGCACCCTGCAAGCGCAGTGCTTTCTGACAGATTTGTGACGCTGAATTGTCCGTCTCTGTTTCAGCCGGAGGGAGCCGGAGTGGAACGGCCTGTCAGGGGCCTTGTCAATCAGTCACTGTCACCGTCGGTCACCTCTGACTTGTACGACAGAGCATCAGCAAACACAAGCTTCCCCCAGAAGGCAAGAGTGAGAGAGAGAGAGACACCCACGCTCGAGTGACGAGCGGCGACATTCGTTTGTGAAAGACAGCAAAATGTCCTCTGCTGGCTGAGTGGTCATGTTTACTATGTGCTTCTCGACAGCGTGTACTGTATGACGGCCGGGCCGACTTCTGGCTCCACATTTTGCTTCTCCCGCATCACACAGGGTTGGATTTCTTGGGGGGGATACATGACTCGCTCGCCACATTTTTTGCATGGAACGCTCGCCCCGGGCGAGGCGGACCACTCGGCCCATTAGGAAGTTAGGAAGTAGTTAGGCAAAAAACGCTGTCTAAAGTGGACTTGAGCCACGAGAGGCACCGGCGAGCAAGTTGCCGTGCCAAACATTGTGAAATCCGGTAGTCTCTGTACCCCTGAGACGTCAAACGTGGCCGAGTAGGTTCTGGTGGCCAGAAATACCTGGTGGGTCCAACCGTTCCGAGGTCGCCGGAATTGACCGGGACGAGTGGACTTTGGTGGCCAGAAATACGTGGGTCTGACTGCACCGAGGTTGCTGGATTTGACCTGGGGCAAGCGTGTTTTGGGACAAGTGTTCTTGTATCCCCCCCACTGGTCATTCATTTTTATATTCGGCGGGGATATGTTTTATCCCTGCCTCTGGTCAGACTGAATTAACATACTGTACATGCATTTCCTTTTGGGAAATGTAGATATGTCTGATATGTTTGATATTATGCGATGCGTGCATGCGTAGTGCGAACTGTACGTGCGTGTGAGAACAGCCTGCTCCCACAGGTAGCGGTGTATGTTGACCAGTGCACACATTGTGAAGAGGACAAATGGAGCGAAGCAACAAGAACCTCCATGGTGCAGGAGCACCGGCCCTCCCCCTCTGTCCATCCCCTGGGTGCAGTGTGTGTCTCCCAGGCCTCCTGTGCTGATGTTCTCTATGCCAGTGGCTCTCAACCTTCTCTGGATCAGGGCCCACTTGAAAAATCTTGAAAGTGTTCACAGTCCACCCATCTGACAACTTAACACGGCTGGCGCAGAAAACTTAAAAAATAAAATAATAATGCCTATTTTTTACTTTACCTTATGACAATGTCAATCCAAAGCAGCGAAAATAGCTGATCTACAAGCTCACAGCGTGTCACCAACTTGAGACCCTATGATGACATACCCAAAAATTTGGATTTTATAAATATTGAACCAATGAAAAGTATTGGGGAAGAGCTTGTGACTAAAATACAAACTACATCGGATCCAATGGAACACAGGTTATTTTTTTAACGCAGCGGGGGGGCATTCAGCGCAGGACGTACTGCGAATATGAAAACAGAGAAAGAGAGTTTGGAGACACAAGTCACATTTTTAAACCACAGACCAAAGGGAAGAAGGGAGACGCCACAGTTCACTCTCAGCAGCAGCCGCTGCGCGTATGCCACAAATGTACGGATCAAACGCAACGTTTTAATCCGCCTCACAGCCTGCCTCACATGTCATCCTCTGTACTTTGTCGTGTCGTGTCATGTCGACTGCACACCAGAAACGTCTCCAAAAGAAAACAAACAGAGTTGCATGTTCTTGTGAGCAGTGTTGGAAGTTACTTAAAGGTAGGGTAAGTGATTTACTTTGGCCAAATTAATGTTGAATAGCTCTATATTCTGATAGTACTCATTGCTATAGAGTGTTTGTTCAGTAAAAGGAGTCTCCCATGTCTCGCCAGCTCTTTCTTATACAGAAAATGCGTTTTCAGTGTTCTCTCCTGATTGGTTTAAATTGTGTCACCTGAAAATGTACTATATTCTGTTTACTAAAGAGCTGGAGAGACCCCTGTGACCGAGGAGAGGAGAGGAGGAGAGGAGAGCGTTTGAGGGCTTGGGACGAGGCGTCAGCAGTGGTGGAAAGTACTCAAGTACTGTACTCAAGTACAATTTTGATGTTTTTTTTGTTTTTTTTTACTTTACTGGGGTGTATCCAATTTTTAATACTGTACATTGTGGTATTGCTACTTTTACTTCAGTAAAAAAACAAACAATTGAAGTACTTCTTCCACCAACTGGGCGTCAGCACTTCTGTGACACATAGATAGACTCTAGCTTTAGCAAGGCAGTGAGGGAAAGAATAGCGGGGCGGGTTGTCAGTCAGCAGCCGGGAGGCAGGCCAGCCGGGGGACTTTTAAACTAAATTCACTTCACTCTCAGCCAAATTATGTGCCGACACAAAGTCGGCAGATAAACAAGTGCCGAGCTTCAATCCAATCCTTCTGGATGTGTACCGTAATCACAACTTTGGCATGGACTGAATAATTAAACCGCCATTTGGGCAGGAGACGGAAGCGAGGCGTGGGCTGATTATGGGATATACGTCATTAGACGCTAAGTGTATTTCCACTACGTGTTATAATTGATCACTGTTTAAAGATGTCATGCACGTCCTTCTTGATGCTTGTCGATGCAGCCTGCATGCGGTGGCGGACATAAGTGCAACAACTCAAGTACTGCACTTAAGTACAATTTTGAGGTACTTTTACTTCCGGAACGTCCATTTTCCAATACGACTTCTGCCCCACTGTACACATCAGAGGCAAATGTTATATACCACGGTTATTTGAAAATGTTAGTTGCCATTTACATAGTAGATTAAGATTATTATTCCAGAACATACATTAACCAATTAAGCCATGTTTTGCACTTTGTGTATTCGAGAACAGCCGGTCTACAAGCTCACAGCGTGATGCGACATGTTGTGAGCTTGTCGATCTGCTACCGTGTTTTCCAAAGATTTTTGACAAAACATTCTGCATAATGACACATTTACATTAGGTACTTTACGTCTATTTTGATGCCAATACTTTTACTAAAGTTTGAATACAGAACTTTTACTTGTAGCGGAGTAGCCTACAGTACTTCTACATTTTGGTATTACTACTTGTACTTAACCCATTAAAACCGGGAAAGCGTCTGTGTCATTTCAGATTTTAGCATTGGCTATTCAAAAATAGCAGATACAAGATAACTGCGTGTCACTTTGTGCCGCACTGCGAGCTTGTACATCTCCTTTTTTTGAAAAATCTTGAAAGTGTTTGAAAAATCTTGAGTAATTTAGATTTTTTTTATCTTAATCTTCTCTTCTGGGGGTCCCTGGCACAAAACATTTTCATATGGGGATCCGCTGCCAAATATATATAAATTTGGGGGTCCTTGGCGCGAAAAGGTTTGAGAACTACTGGTTAAGAAGGCTTTTGTAGAATTGGCCTCAGCTCTTAAGGGGTTAAGTAAAACAAAAAACTGAGTACTTCTTCCACCAGACACCGCAGCCTGCATATTGTAGGCTCTATGAGTCCTGCATGTAGTATAATGCCAGACAAGGGCAGCTGAGAGATGAAGGGGCCCTTCTGCTGAAAGGCCCCTGGGAGCTGTCAGATGGCCTCCATGTAAAAAATGGATTCAACCACATTTAAAGGGCCCTTTTGTCCCTTCATACATCAGAACTGTGTTTGGTCCCAGCTGTCACGGTAATTGGAGAGATGTTTTATGTCTTTAAGACAACAATTTTTTAAGCCAACACATTTTTAAGGCATTTCTCCTCTAAGGACTGTATGGAGAAAGACAAGAATATCGGTGCAAAACACAAATTATACTGATAATCAATTATAACTGTGTGTGTGTGTGTGTGTGTGTGTGTGTGTGTGTGTGTGTGTGTGTGTGTGTGCGTGTGTGTGCGTGCGTGCGTGCGCGTGCGTGCGTGCGTGCGTGCGTGCGTGCGTGTATATAAAACATTTTTTTAAATGAAATAAATAATAAAATAAATTAATAATCAATCCTTATTTTGGGCATGTCATAGAAACAATGTGTCAAACTAAGTGAAAAAACTGGGGAGCTTGGGTGGCCAAGTACCTGGTGCCCACCAGCGTGGAGGTTTTGGGATCAAATGCCACCGTGGTGGATATTTTTACACCTGTCAGCAGGGAGTGTTGGGCGGGAGGAGTGGGACGAAAGGCTCTAGTCTACGTCATTACAGTGGGGGCTCCTCACTGGCAGGTGAGTCAGTAGGATACAACAGCAGTGACAACACACAAAATGTGTGGGAATTGGCAACGACTAAATTGGGGAGAAAAGGGGGTAAAAAGCAACAAAAATCAATCAATAAAAAACGGAATGTTTGACTGATGAAGTTCCACCACTGGTCAGCCGGTTGGCCTGACAACAAACTACAGTAGCAGAGCAATTATCCTTCCAGGCTATGGGATGTAGTCTATAGAAAAACCCTACTATGTATTTTCATTGGAGCTGGTGCTACTTGTGTGGTCAGGGTCGACATTTTATACATTTGAAAACTTTTCTACTTTTACTCAGGTACATTTTGAATACCGGACTTTTACTTTTACATATTATTTCTGCATTGCAGTATTGATACTTTTATTTGAGTAATACATTTGAGTACTTTTTTCACCACTGTCCACCACCAGGGATGCATTGGTCTTGGGACGCGGCTGACGTACGGCTGTCAGCAGGGGAAGTTAAACAGGAGGCGTAGGACTCATTCTTTTTTAAATGTAAGTTAAACATTGGCCAATGTGTGTTATTTCATAATTGTATGAGTAAACAAAGAATTGCCTACATTAGGCAACGGCTGTCCTCTCTCCACACACACACACACACACACACACACACACACACACACACACACACACACACACACACACACACACACACACACACACACACACACACACACACACACTTGCTGCTCTGTAATCTGCAGGTGCATGGCCAGCTGCTCATGGGAGGGCTGAATTTTGTTGAATTCATACTCAGTTATATACTTATTACTTTCCATCCACGACAATAGACTTCATCAAAATGCTCATGGTCCTAGATTGTTGTTCCAGTTACACCTGTATATGGTTCAGCTTGAGAGCTTAGCCAGCTTCCCTTATGGTGAGTATTGTTGGATTGTTGTTGTCAACCTCAGTGCGAATTATATTTCACCATGAAAAAGGGTATGTGTGCGATGGTCTATTCTGTTCCGTTTAATTGATGTGGGCCACTGTGCCTTGCCACGCGATACATACTGTTTTCAGCCCAGGTAAAATACACAGAAGACCACTTGCTTGCCATTGCTTTTTGTAAAGCCTTATTTATACTTAGTTGCGTGCCTGTGATGTCGCACACAGAAAATTGCCCATCTACAAGCTCACAACATGTCGCGTAGTGAGCTTGTATCACAACTTGTATAACCGCTATTTTCTGTACACAACACCGTTACGCAAACCACGGTAACTATAGTTCAGCCTTAAGAGAAAAGTTTGTCTCTCTTGATTTCCATATAGCTTGCTGCGGGCGGGTTGGTACTTGGTGGGCCTTTATAATATGCCATGTGTGAAAGTTGAAGCTTTGTTTCTGTTTGTTTCGGGTGGTCTGATTTCAGGCACGTTGACCTTAATGGGCCACTTGAATTCTGGCGCTCTCAACGGTGCTTATTGTAATTTCCAGCTTCCATGGGCAAAGCTAAAAGCGTTGTCACTAATAGTCCACTGTGTGGGTGTGTGGGTGAAACCCTGTCAGGCTCAGTCACGCACATAAATCATGTGCACAATAAATTGACTGATATGCAAGGATATTAAGCTGCCATCGCTATTCTAGACACCCTCCCCAGTTCCCCAAGTTACCCTGAAGATTAATCAAACCACACCCAACCCATGCCTACACTTATAACTGTGTCTAACCCCCAGCCAGCTTCAAGCTATAAGCATGAGATTGCGTCCAACCAATCAAATGACAGAGTTATCCACTATCTAGGTCAGTGATTCTCAGCCCTTTTTCATTTCAAAGAACCAAATGGACCCATGAGGGGCCATTTGGTTCCATCTTTACACTCTCAGAGAGCATTTTACACTGTAGATTGGGGTCAGAGATAACAAATCATATCAAAGTGGGGGTCCTTGAAATGAAAAAGGTTCTGTATCACAATACTGTGGAACAGCAGGGGTCTTCAATGTTCAAGGTCAAGGACCCTCAAGCTGAGAGGGATGGAGACGAAGCAGGGACCCCCTCCTACTGTGTAAAATGATGTCACAGATTTTCATAGATTTCATAGATAGCTTCAAAGACTTGTTTGACAGCACTATCATCAATGTTGTGTTGGATTCATGTTAACGTGTATTTTCAGACATTTAACCACTTAAAGGGATATTTTTGGTCATTTTATCGTCTACTCAGGCCTTTGTGAGCCCCCCAGACAGTCTTTAAGTTGCTTGATTCAGTATTTAGATATTTGATATTCATTTTATCAGACACGCCCCCTTCCTATACGAACCCATTGTAACTTCAAACTCCATTTTAACCATGTTAGATTCATCAAAAACACCCATCCTTGGTTCTGGTGACACACCCTGCCCTCCTAATGCGTGAGGGGACCGTGTTTTTTCCGATAAATCTTTTAATTTATTTTATTTAATTTCTTTATTATATTTTATTATTTGAATTCCCCCCCCCCAAAAAAAAAGAAAATGAAAAAAGTAATTGAAAAAACACGGCCCCCTCGCGTATTAGGGGGGCGGTATGAGTCACCAGAACCAAGGACGGGTGTTTTTGATGAATCTAACGTGGTTAAAATGGAGTTTGAAGTTACAATGGGTTTGTATAGGAAGGGGGCGTGTCTGATAAAATGAATATCAAATATCTAAATACTGAATCGAGCAACTTAAAAACTGTCTTGGGGACTCACAAAGGCCTGAGTAGACGATAACATTATGACGTTTTTTTTCTTTAAACCCATAATATTTAGTGAACTTGAGCTTAAGCTCTGTGCTGCGCCTGCGACACATTGTGAGCTTGTAGATCTGCTATTTTCGGCGAATGAATAGGTGGTTAATGTAATTAACAAAAAAAGATTTACGGCCCCCTATAGTAGGCTAACTGTTCTACATTCTACAACCATGTTGTAGAATGTGTTCTGTATCACAAAGCTTCCATGCAGGCTCCCAGCACATTTGTGCCATGCTGTGTGTGCCAGGCAGGCAGGGTGGCAGAATGCTGGCAAAGTGCCGCAGCTCCTCAGCATTCCTCCTCACTGTATGTGACGTCCACCATAATGGCCACAAGGGGGCTACATATGGTACAGGAGGCCCACCAACTCATTCACATAGTGTAAAACACACATTCATTAGACACCTATCCACATGTTTCCCAAGGAGCTGGGGAAAATGGGGTGTATCAATGGTGGGCATCTCTTCCTGTTGTCAGTCTTTCAATTCATTTGAGGGATCAAATCAGTCAACAATAATGTGGGAAGTGAACACAAACTTCAGTTCAAAAAGGTATACAGCCCGCACACCAAAGCTGGTACAAAAACTTCTGTATTTAGCTAACATCAGCTAAATAAAGATTTTTTTGTACCTTGATGTGCGGGCTCTACCTTTTTGTACTGAAGCCTCTTTAGCCCAGCACCCACCAGTCAATGTGTGTTATGAAACACAATCTGACAGAAATCAAAAAGGGAGTTACCGGAGTTAGGCAACTGCTAAGAGCCATTGATCATTCATTCGAATCAGCTGTGTGGAAAGGAAGGTAGACTAATATGACCCTTTCTGATTTCTGTCAAGTTGTGTTCCCACATTAGTATTGACTGACACGGATAACTCAATCGAATTGCATGACTGAGAACAGGAAGTGATGCCGATAATTCACGCAAGGCCTCATGGGACACTGGAAACTCGTGCCTCGAGCTTGTACAGTATATGTGCTACTTTTGATGCTTTTTTGTGACGCTGTAATATGATCAAGTAGGGCGTTAATTACGGAAAAGGGTTTTCCGGTTTATGAGGTTTATGAGGTTTATGCCCGACAGCAACAAAATTGTGAAAGGATCAGAGAGGCAGAAATTATCTGGGTATATAGGCTATCGAAGGCACCGGCGAAATAGCATCATGTCTGAGAAGTTGTGGGGCGGAGCTGGGACAGCTGCTTGAAATGCTAGTGTCCACAATCAATGGCTCTGACCCATTACTCACCCAAATGGATTCCTCTCTGCATGGGAGAGCCGGACCCAGCATGAATTTCCAACATGGCAGCTCCCTAAGGTCGGCAGGAAGCCATAAACATGTACTAACTGAGAATTATATGACCCCGCTGTGTTGCCAGAAAGGAAAAAAGGACTATTTCCTCAGTGGTGAAAAGTAACTAAGTACTTTTGCTCAAGTACTGTACTTAATACAATATTGAAGTACAATTACTTGAGTATTCTTTTATACTTTATGTTTCTGCTCCACTCCATATCTGGGACAAAAATTGTACTTTCTATTCCACTGCAATTATTTGACAGCTGTAGTCACTAGTTACTTATTGGAGAAATAGCCAATCTACAGTACAAGCTCACAATGTGTCGCATCGTGACACTCAAAGTGGGGTCCCCCAGGGGTCCTTGGGGGCGTTCCATGGGGTCCCCAGCTAAAGTGCGCACGACTAGCATCACAATCATTTTAAACACTTTATCCATTTATACGTTGGCTATTCAAAAACAGCAGAAATGTTTCAAATATCTAAAATGTCTGGAAATTTTGGAATAATCTAGATTATTATTATTTTTTTTTTTACATAAATCTACCGTTCTTGAAGTCCCTGGCACAAAACCTTTTCAAATGGGGATCTGTGGCCAAATACATCCTTGACTGAAAAAGTTTGAGAACCACTGCTGCTGTAAATGTGACAATTGGGTACCTGTAAACGAGTATTTTTATACTGCGTCTGTGGTATTGCTACTTATAGTTGAGGAAAAACAAATCGAAGTATGTCTTCCACCAGACTACCACTGCTCTTTTTAGATCTGCATTCAGCTTGCAAACTTAAAAGCTTCGGAACTTAATTGCTTCATTGCAGCTTCACTAGGAATCTTGTTTACTAGGACAGTTGCAGTATGTACATTACGCACGCACACGCACACACACACACACACACACACGCGCGCGCGCGCCTTACCGTCTCTGTTGTCTCAATGCTGATATGAGCGTGCTCTGCACATCTGACTTAAACAGGACATTATGCATGCATTTATGCATAGATGGTCTGTTTTGAACTTTGGGGGCCTTGGAGCCACGCGTTCGCTATTATTTGAAAGGTGTCTGTGTGAGACATGTTCTGCTTATTATCCTCCTGTTAGGCTACTCACTGTGCAGCCATGATACACATGCTCACCTCAACATGCATAATGTATGCTAATCCAAACAGACGAGGGTCATACGTGTCAGTGATTGGCCACGGCTCTCAAAATGTCTCATAATTTTTCATCATTCTCATGTACAACCCCCACCCCCCCACCCCCCCCCCAACATGGCCACAATACTGTCAGACATTCCATGGTTTTGTCGGGTCACTATTGCCTGATTTACACTCGGTTGCGCACTGCATCGCACACCGTAAAGAACAGATCTGCAAGTTCACAGCGCTTGTAGATGTAGATCAGCTACTTTTGACAGTCACCACAGTTATCACAAACTTTCACTTAATGACGTCATTGATAATATTCCGCGTGTTATAGGCCTATACAATCTTGCTTGTGAACTAAAGTTATATTCAAGTTGTGTTTTGTTTTCTAACTGTTGTGAAATTGAGTGGAACAATACTAGTAATACTATAATAATACAACTAGAACATTGAATGGAACAATACGATCTCTAAATGCACACAAATGTGGGGAGAATACACAGAAGAGATGATCATTTGAGCACAAGAGGTCAAAGATGATCATAAACACCGTTAATCCCCCCAAAATGTGCTCAAACACAGGGGTCGTGGTGCCAGAGCTGTGTTCTGAATAATGCCTGATTCATTCTTCCTTAAGACCAAAACTACCAGAGCTGCAAGCCCACGACG
The DNA here is from genome assembly GCF_963454915.1 of Gymnoscopelus microlampas. Taxonomy (NCBI): domain Eukaryota; kingdom Metazoa; phylum Chordata; class Actinopteri; order Myctophiformes; family Myctophidae; genus Gymnoscopelus; species Gymnoscopelus microlampas. The sequence goes on from NC_139960.1 coordinate 4,734,681, forward strand.
TGTCACGAACGCGACGCATTGTGGGCTTGTAGCTCGGCTATGTTCGGTGTGCGCGACACCGGCGCGCGTCTAAGTCAAAATCAGCCATAACTGCGGATAATGGCTGTGTTCATTTGTTTACTGTATCAGCACACAGACAGAGCCCTCTTCGTCAGCCATTCTCTCCTGCTTAATGGCTTCTATTGTTCAACCGTGTGCCGCAATTCCCTTTTAATTACGTTTCCACCGCTCCAGGACCAATGGCCCAATGAAAAAGCTATTTCATAAAAAGGAAAAAATGGAAATGGCTTTTGGTGTGTGTGTGTGTGTGTGTGTGTGTGTGTGTGTGTGTGTGTGTGTGTGTGTGTGTGTGTGTGTGTGTGTGTGTGTGTGTGTGTGTGTGTGTGTGTGTGTGTGTGTGTGTGTGTGTGTGTGTGTGTGTGTGTGTGTAAAGTTGTATTTTACACAGTCAGAGAGATGGAGGGGGAAAATGCCAAAGATCACCAGTAAAATGCTTTGAGCATTTTTTTAAGAGTTTTTTTTTTATACAGCGTGAATCTGTACCGCCAGGGACCCCAGAAAGGACCCCTACGGGTCTGTAACTCTGAGGTTGTACAAATGGAACCAAATGGACCCTTACGGCCCCTTACAACCTCAGAGTTAAATGAACGCTGTGGATTTTACAGTGTAGATTGGAGTCCAAGAAATGCAAAGTAGTACCGCGCAAGGAGGCGAGAGTTGCAAAAAGAAAAAGGAACAACTTCTGTGAGACTCGCTGAGATTTGCTGACTTTTCACCGCTCTAAAAGCCGATGGTCCTGTCACACAAAAAAAAAACACATGAAAAAAAGAAGAAGAAAAAAGCAGGCTGCAGCCGCAGCTCACTGGGGGTTGGGGCTTAATTTCATTACCCCATGTCAACTGCCACCGGGGAGAAAACAATGGAGTGGTAAAATCAAATTATGCCTGATAGCGGGAAGGAGAGTGAGTGTTCGCGTGTGTGTGTGCGTGTGCGCACGCGCGCGTGTGTGTGTGTGTGTGTGTGTGTGTGTGTGTGTGTGTGTGTGTGTGTGTGTGTGTGTGTGTGTGTGTGTGTGTGTGTGTGTGTGTGTACATTCATTGTATTACTATACTTCTGAGGGCCAAATGTCCCAAAAAATATTATAGTTAAATTTTAGAAATCCATTTTTGAGGGACCATTTTCCTGGTCTTCACAGGACATACTGTAATGGTTGTTTTATGGTTAATGTTAGGAAAAGATTCAGGCTGGGGTTAAGGTTAGGGTCACACATTTAGAGGTTAGGTTCAGGGTTTACGGTTGGAGTTATGCCTGATCTATACCTTGGTTATACATCTGGGTATGTGCATCGAGGACAGCAGATCCACAAACTTTCGGCTTTAGGGTTGAAAAACAGCGTTCCTAAAATCGGCGTCCTAAAATGTTGATGTCCTCACAAGGATAGCAATACAGAGGTGTGTGTGACTGGTGCACAGTCCGTGCACGCGCACAGTTGCACACGTGATGGGGTTTGGGAGCAACGAGGACAGAGTCTTAGCAAACATATGTGCCATTTGCTGAGAAACACTTCACCACAGGACCTTGTGGGTTGAGCACACCCGCATGGAGCCTAATGGCTTCCTCCAGGGTGGTGTGTGTGTGTGTGTGTGTGTGTGTGTGTGTGTGTGTGTGTGTGTGTGTGTGTGTGTGTGTGTGTGTGTGTGTGTGTGTGTGTGTGTGTGTGTGTGTGTGTGTGTGTGTGTGTGTGTGTGTGTGTGTGTGTGTGTCAAGGGTGGGGGTAGGACCATAATGGGTGATTCCACTGTGTGCCAGTCAGCAATGCTAGAAGTAGTTATCTCATGTTTTACTTAAGTAAAAGTTAAAAAAAACAACAACACAATACTCTCTAAGTAAAAGTCCTGCCATCAAAATTTTGTGCAAAAGTATTGGCATGAAAATGGACTGGGAAAAAAAAAACGATCTAATTTACAAGCTCACAACGCATATCGATGCGACACGTTGTGTAGATTTGCTATTTTCACTATTAAACAGGGCTTAGGGTGTTAGTCACTGTCCACCACTGCGACAGAGAGGGAGACAAGGGGATGGATGACACAAGACACGGGGTCTCCGGGCGCGGCCCGCAGGGGCAGGGCGTACAGCCAGCAAGCCGTCGATCAAGCCCCGGCTCTTAGGAGATGTGCACTGTGCACCATGGGGGTGTGGGAGGCTCTGACAGGATGCCATGGCATTATGGGATGGAAGCGTTACCGCGGCACCCAGACTCTTATCAGCCTTCCATCAGCGTTTCCATAGCGATGGGTGGGGGAGGGGCGGTGGGAGTGGCTGAAGGTCTTACATGGCATGACTCGCGACATTCCACACAAACATGGGCAGAGGAGGAAAGTCAAAACTAACCAGTGCTGGAAGAAGTACTTTTTTGTTTACTTAAGTCTCTATGAAATCTCTATGTTAAATTTTAAGTTTTCTTTTTTAATCAATGGCCTACTTGATCATACTACAGCGTCACACAAAAGCATCAAAAGTAGCAGATCCACAAGCTCGAAACGTGGTGCAATGCTACTTTTGAATTTGAATCCTGAAAAGTAACAGTTTTGGATATGAGAGACGATATAGGAATGCTCTGATATAAGGAAAAGGCCTGTATTCAAAATTGTACTTGAGTGAAAATACAAAAGTATTGGCATCACAATTATGCTTACAGTACCAAAGTAAAAGTACTCACATTTTCAAATGTTTTTCACATGTTTTTCATCTCAGAGTTACATGAACTGTGGGATATTACAGTGTGAGGAAGAGAAAACTGTGGATCCCACTCTGAGGTCTGTGGGGGGCTTCGTGAAGGGGTCCCCTCCTTGTGTGAAGCTGCACTGCCCGTTTATTCTAAAATAGCAATATATTATACAAAGTAGTTTTTTTCCCTCCTAATCTTTGCTCAAGGCTGCCTGATGTTTTGAAGCTTTGTAAGAGAGAGAGAGAGAGAGAGAGAGAGAGAGAGAGAGAGAGAGAGAGAGAGAGGGGATGCGCCGACAACCAGTACATCGCAGTGTTCCTGCTGCAGAGCGACGCCTCGCCTCGCCTCGCCACATCATTAAAGTGCCCATTTTGCATGACGCCCCTTTTAACGGCCGGCCGCCACACTTCCCTCCCTTTGCGCGTGTCAGGCCTTCCATCTCTGCTCTCCGCTTTGATGAAACGACGTGACTCAGCTCTTTTTAGGGATATTTGCTTTTTATAGGTGTGTGTGTGTGCAAAGCAGCCACTCCAACCGGTGATCTGAAAGCCCCCCTCGAAAACCATTCACAGGCAGGACCGGGAGAGAGTGCGCAGGAATAGTGAAAAGGGAAAGGGAGTTGGGAGGGGTTGAGCTGTACAAGCAGCTCTTAGCCACATTAATAACTCCACTTCTAGGCATGAGAATGAGTGTGTAGCTCATTTAGAAGGGTTAGGCTTTTTAAGGAAGAGGAGAGAGAGGCTTAAAGCAGAGAGAAAGTGAGGGGGAGAGAGAGAGAGAGAGACAGGGGAGGAAATTATTTTGAAGAGGCCGTGTTCAGATAGTCTCACGAGCCAGACTGTTGCCTCCCATAGTTTTCAAATGCTTCCGTCATACAGTCTGGAGAATGGAAGCTCTGAAAATGGAGGATAAAGCGGATGTGACGCTTCCTCCACGCTCAAATCGCTCAAAACAGTCGCGCAAATTTGTCTTCATATATCTGTGAATCAAAATAATATAAGCTTATCAGAATTGGAAATTCTAATATAAAATGTAAAGATGTTTTCTGTTCTCTGCTTTTCGGGATGTGTTGTTCCAGACTCTATAGCATTCGGGCTACGCGAGACTAGTGTTGAGATAACACAGCTTGTAGACTGGCTATTTTCTGCGAAGACATTAGTGCAGACTGCAGAGCAAAAATGGGAGGTTAAGTTGCTATACTGTATACAGGCGCTCGGGTGGCACAGGGGTAAAGTGCCTGCCCATCACCGTGCAGTCTTGGGGTTCAAATCCACCGCGGTGCATCCGGCATGGCTGAGTGTCAATGCGAACACAATTGAACCGTGTTCAGGGGAGGGAAGCCGGAGCGGGGAGGGTGATATTGTCGCTGCACATACTCCTACGTGCTGGGGTGCTGCCTGTCAGTGGGGAAAGTGTAGGGAGGCGTGTAGGACGGAAGAGGTACGTCCTGCCAGTGGGGGCTCCTCACCGGCTGGTGAGCCAGTAGGGGCCAACAGCGGTGGGAGGAATTAATTGGCATAACGACTGAATTGGGGTAAAAACATATTCGCTACTCTAAATGAAAAACAAAAAAGGGTCTCCTCTCTCAGTGTCATCTTAAACTGCACCGTTTTGTTTATAAAGGACAGCGAAACTGCCGAGTCACTGTGTTGCAGCCGTACAAAACAAAATGTAATCAGTCTGTGACAATGCTTCACCCACCAATAATGGAGCAATTCCACCAATCTGTTATTGACTAGAGATAGCCATGCACAGCAGTCTATCAAGTTTTTAATATGCGATGGTAAGACTGCATTTTATAAATGCAGTGTACAGTATATATTTATATATATATATATATATATATATATATATATATATAGGAATGATGCAAAGCAGTGGGCAGCACATTCTCATTAAAGCAGGAGTGAATGGAGAGCAGGTTCAGGGGAAGGTTGTCCTCCAGAAAATGAGAGCCACTTGAATAATGGAGTCGTAAATCTGCGCGCGCGCGTGCGCGCGTGCGTGCGTGCGTGTGTGCGTGTGTGTGTGTGTGTGAGAATTGAATTGAATTGTGTGTGTGTGAGGCCTCTTGGATGTGGCTTTACAAGGTGGAAACTGGGGAGGGGCCTGCCTGTTTTCCCTTTACCGTACCTGTTAAAACTGATAATCGGCTGACTCGTTAACCAGATCCAAAGCCACTTCGAGAATATGCTTTAGGCTGTGCAAACCAACTATTACTGGATTCTCTTTGATGCTTCTCGTCCTTGTATATGCGATCCGATGATTAACTGTTTTTTTAAGGCCAGCTAATCGTCCTGGTACTCTGGAGAGAGTTAAACAAGTTTGCCTGAATAATGCAAAAACAGAATTATTTGTTTGCATTTCCTTTTTTTCTCCCCCATATATTTTCATAATAAAAAAAAGTGCGTATCGTATCGTATCATATCGAAGTTGTGAGCCCAATATCGTATCGTATCGTTTCGTGAAATTAGTGTATCGGCACACCCCTAATATCCATATATGGAGCGGCTTTGTCAGTCATGCCCAAATCTGGGACTACGATGTCAGTCCTGGAGGTTTCGGTTATGTCTATATATGGAGTTTCTGGGAAGGGTGTGCTGATGTCAGATTCCGTATCTATGACATGTTTAGGTCTCTATGCCGACTTTTGTAGGCCTCCATAGATGGAGACTTTTGTCTCCATCTATGGGGATCTCCATATATAGGCTAGTGCTGGCAAATATGCCCAGAATGTTTTCTACTGTACCAATACCTGGTAGAAGACGTAATCAGATTTTGTATTTTATTTAAGTTACAGGTAGAAGTCCTGTATTGTGGAGTGTACAAATGGAACCAAATGGACCCCGTAAGCGTCCATTTGGTTCTGTTTGTGCACTCTCAGAGTCACAGACATGTAAGGGTCCCTTTGGAACCCCCTCAAGTTACCCAGAGGGTTCCTGGGCCTCACTTTGAGAACCACCACAATAGTATGGTTGAAATAGTTTTTATCAAAATATTTGAATAAAGGCCAAAATTGAATAGATTTATTTATTTTCTTTATAGGAATCGTTAAAGGGGACCATTAAGGAATCGGGACCGTTAAAATCCTACAGTATCCCAACCCTGCACCTGGACAGGAGAGTCAGTGTGCCGACAGGACAGGGGCCTGTGAGTCTGAGAGTGACGGACAGGTGAGGCGGGGAGGGCAGTCACTGTCACTTACTGAGCCACCGAGGCTACAGAGCGCGCCCACACACACACACACACACACACACACACACACACACACACACACACACACACACACACACACACACACACACACACACACACACACACGCACACACAGAGACACACACAGTCCACGGCCAAAAGTAAAGCCTCAAAGACGCAATGAAGGACACAACCGCAGTGCTGCACAGGTGTGTGTGTGTGTGTGTGTGTGTGTGTGTGTGTGTGTGTGTGTGTGTGTGTGTGTGTGTGTGTGTGTGTGTGTGTGTGTGTGTGTGTGTGTGTGTGTGTGTGTGTGTGTGTGTGTGTGTGTGTGTGTGTGTGTGTGTGTGTGTGTGATTGTATACTATACTTGTTGTGAGGGCCAAATGTCCCCACAAGTATAGTAGAAATTGAGAAATAGACTTTGTGAGGACCATCCTCACAAGGGTAGTAGTTGTTTTATAGTAAAACATTATAGAAGATCACAGAAAATAGCCGATCCCTGTGAGCTTGTAGATTTTCTGCTTTACGGTTAGGGTTAAAAATGGCTACAAAACTAAAGATCACCTTCTAAAACATTGATGTCCTGAGTCATAGTAAGTAAAACTTTTGAATGTGTGTGTTTGTATTATTATACTTGTGAGGACCAAATGTCCCCACAAGAATATGAAAAATAGACGTTATGAGGCCCGTTTTCCTGGTCCTCACAAGGAAAAAGAAAAGGAAAAAAGATTTTTAGAGATACTTTGCAATTAGGAAAAGATTCATGTTGGGATTAGTGTTACGATCAGGCATTTAGAAGTTTAGGTTCAGGGATTAGAGATAGAGTCATGCCTGATTAATTATACTTAGTTGCGTGCTTGTGTTGTGCACCGCAAAATAGCTGATCTACAAGCTCACCACCACCACGTTGTGGGCTTGTAGGCCAATTTTTCGGCTTTAGGCTCATGAAGAATGGCAAAATAATGTCGTCCTAAAATGTTGCTGTCCTCGCAGGTATAGTAATACAAACCTGTGCGTGTGTGTGTGTGTGTGTGTGTGTGTGTGTGTGTGTGTGTGTGTGTGTGTGTGTGTGTGTGTATGCGCGTGCGCACGTGTGTGCGCGTGCAAGTAAGTGAGTAGAGAGAGAGAGAGAGAGAGAGAGAGAGAGAGAGAGAAAGAGAGAGAAAGTGCTTATCTCTGAGATAGGCTGCTCGTTTGACCTTCTCACAGAACATGTTTCTCTGTACACGCTCCCCAGAAGCAGCAGTATTGATGTTTTCAAAAGTATGTCTGTTTTGCTGATGGTCCTGGTTGATAACCTTGTACATGTTTATACACTGTTGCCCTGTCCAATGTCCGCACAACTAGTGGCAGAACATTATTTCCCTTTTCTTTTTAAAGTTTCCCTTGACTTGACTGACCTATACCCCCAGTGGCGGCGGCCTGGCAGGGTCGACCAGTCAGTCCTCAATGAAGTATATATACCATTGATAAATAGATACCCTTATTGATCCCGCGTCGTGAGAGAGAGAGAGAGAGAGAGAGAGAGAGAGAGAGAGAGAGAGAGAGAGAGAGAGAGAGAGAGAGAGAGAGAGAGAGAGAGAGAGAGAGAGAGAGAGATTTGTACTGCCCACAGGATGAGTCACCTGGTCACATGCACCTGCAGTACTTATGTGTGGTGGCCTGGGGGGAATGTACCTCCTACACAGTGGTGGAAAAAGTACTCGAATGTTTTACTTAAGTAAAAGTATCAATGCTGCAATGTAGAAATACTCTGTTACAAGTAAAAGTCCGGAATTCAAAATTGACTTGAGTAAAAGTACAAAAGTATTGGCATCAAAATGAACTTAAAGTACCAAAAGTAAAAGTACTCATTATGCAGAATGTCCCATTTCAAGTTTTCAAAATGCATACGAATCTATTGAAAATAGCAAATCTACAAGCTCACAACACGTCGCATTGCGACGCGTTGTGAGCTTGAAGATCGGCTATTTTCAAATAGCCGAAATATATATAGAGCTTAAGTGGTTAATTCATTTAGTAATACAAATAAATCTAAATCTAAAAAGTAACTATTAACTAAAGTACAATATTTTCCTCAGAGATGTAGTGGAGTAGAAGTAAAGGTATTGGAAATTGGAAATACTCCAGTAAAGTAAAAATACCTCAAAATTGTACTTAAGTACAGTACTTAAGTAAATGTACTTAGTCACTTTACACCACTGCTCCTACATGAGATGAACCTTACGCCTTCACATCACTGAGGAAAACACCGCTATAGGAATACAACTAGCCAGGGTTTTCTTAGCAATATAGGCTCTATGCACAGCAGCCATATTGGAAAGAAATTGGGCCTCTTCCTTACTTCCTTCACAGGTCTGACCAATTATACTAATTAAGGCTCTGTTCCATTCTGGTCAAACAGAGTCAGGCTGCGTGTTGGCTCACTGGAAAGACTCTGCTACACCAGTGGGTCTCAAAGTGTGGTCCAGGTACCCTCACGGTACCTTAAAGGGGTTCCAAATGCGGGTATAGTGTGTAACTCTGAGAATATACAAATGGAACCAAATGGGGGTCCATAACGCCAGCCGTACCCCAGCCTACATCGGGAGCGAATCTCTGGCATTAATATCCTCTTGTGTGAGCGGTTCAAAGAGCCAATATTAAACCCACCCACCCATTGGTTTCTACAGGCCTGTTTTGAAGACACTTTTTCGGCCATTTCAAATCCACCATCTTGGAATTACCGGTCCCGAGAAGCAACCGGACACCGGAATGCTATTGGCAGGAAGGGCAGCGAGGGTGGGTCTATACTCAGTAGAACCAAGCCCTAGAACAGGGGTATTCAACTAGATTAGGCAGGGGGCCACAATTGTAAACTTTTTTGTGTGTGTTATATAGGTACAATGGACATACTGTCTGTATGTCCAATATGGTAACTTAGGGCCTGCTTCATACTGCATTTATGCGTTTGGTAGGATCATTTCTGTGCCAGTTCTTTAGTGCACAGGCTTAGATTTTGATATTAAGGAAATAGAAAGTAGATATGTCAGTGTGTTCTGTATACATGGAAGTGTATTTTTGGAGGCATGCTGCCAAGGTGAAGTGTTTACTTCACCTTGGTTTAAGATTTATGCTTTAATTCGTTTTGAGCACCCGGATGATAAGAGCACAAGCTCTTATGATGTGTTTGAAGTGGATGAAGATCCAGGTGAATTATTTCTTTGGTGTAAAATGGACAACATCCACTCAAGACCCAGAAATAGTTACAAATGGATGGTTTGTGATGCTGAACTGCACTCAGAACTCATCTGTTGTGCTCTTGTATGTTGATGCGCCACAGAAATGTAACAACGTAACTTTTGGCAAGCTACCTATAGATACCTATATAAAAAGACATATTGCTGAACTACTTGAAAGCTACATTACTCTGAAAGTAGTGAGAAGTAGAAAAGTAGTAGAAGTAGACAACATTTCTTTGTTTGTACAATGAAAACGTCTTTATACTTTTACTTTTGAAACGTGTACGGGCCGGATTTGGCCTGCGGACCACCAGTTGAATATCACTGCCCTCGAAGCATACCCTACTTTATTATACATTTTAGGGACAATAATGTACAAAAACGCACACTATGGTAATTGAAAGAAGACTTTAAACTAGCGACTGAATGCATAAAGTATTTGACGACCATTACTAAGGTAATAAAATCAAGTGTAAAGTCCAGTCAAATTCCCATCGTAATCGATGGAGTGGAAATTGTTCTGCGACACCTGCTAGGCCATTAATGAGAACTGCAGGCCCTAAAAGCACTTCCTTATTGGCTTCATGTCCAGCGGAGCTTCTCCGCCGTCCGACTTTGACTCAAGTACCAGGGTTATCGTTCAGCCCTATACTGTGCATCACCTTCTGACCATCAGCACTCTCCACCGCTGCTACTACCCACAGTTCCACTGGCGAGCGTTCGTCATAAAGCCCCATCGTGTAGTAAATAAAGGAGTAAATAAACATCCACATGTGCACTCTTAAAACAGTTATAGGCCCATAATTAGATGGCTGGGTGCCTTCACAGCTGGTGTGATGAGTATTGTTTGGATTCGCTAATGTTTATAGGGTCGTTTATTAATCCACTTACTACTGGCCTGCGGACAGGCCTCACACAATGAGGGTAACGAATAGGTGTATAGGCTCTATGCACAACAGCCCTATTGAAAAGACAATAAGACATTGAGCCTCTTCCTTACTTCCTTCACAGGTCTACTCTGTTCCATTCTTGTCAAACAGTTTTTGGTATGCGGTCAGGTTTAGGCCTGGCTCAGGGAAGAGGACGCCCCTGCCATGCATAGTCCACCTTGGGAATTGTATTGGTTCTTTAATTGTTTTTGTTTTTTTTGCTTGTCAATGATATTTTTTAATTGCACTGTATTCTTTTTTTTATTGTACTGTTTGACCATAGGAAGAATAGTCACTGCTGAGGCAGTGGCTAATGGGTATCTAAAATAAACAATAAACAGAGTCAGGGTGCTGATTTCGTGTTGTCTCACTGGAAAGACTCCATTACTACACACACAGTGGCTCTCAAAGTGTGGTCCAGGGACCCTCAAGGTTCCTTGAGGGGGTTCCAAATGGCCCCTGGTTAACTCTGAGAGCGTACAAATGGTCCATTTGGTTCCATTTATACAATCTCAGAGTTATGGGGGTCCTTGAAATTAAAAAGTTTGAGAACCACCGTGCTACATTAAATGGAACAGAGCCTTAATACGTATAATTGGTAAGACATGAGGCTGTGAAGGAAGTAAGGAAGAGGCCCAATTTCTTTCCAATACGGCTGCGGTGCATAGAGCCTATTCAGTGGTGGAAGAAGTACTCAGATTATTTAGTAGAACCACAACGTATAAATACTAGCAAAAAAAAGTCTATGTACAAGCACAAAACTATTGCCATCGAAATTTACTTACAGTATACTCATTATGCATAATGTCCCATTTAAATGTTTTGATATTGAAATGGGACAAAAACATGTTGCATGTGAGCTTGTGGTCGTTTTTTACTAGCCATACTGTAGTATAAAATATGGCTTAATTGGTATTCATGTATGTGATGTAATAATAATCAGAATCTGCATAGTACTGTAACTAGCTGTCAAATATGCAGCGGATGAAAAAAGAACAATAAATTCCTGTATAAAATCCCCACAATTAAAGAGAGACAGAGGGGTGTGGGGTCTCTCTCTGTGGGTATCCTTCTCTCTTTGATCAACTCCGTCCTATGCTTATTCTATCAGAGAGAGAGAGAGAGAGAGAGAGAGAGAGAGAGAGAGAGAGAGAGAGAGAGAGAGAGCGAGAGCGAGAGAGAGAGTGTGAGAGAGTGTGAGAGAGTGTGAGTGTGTTCCGCTTGGCCTCCTTGGGGTATTTAAAAAACGCTGACAGTCAGTCCTGGAGCTGCAGGTCTCCAGATGCTAATTCCCAGAGAACAGTCAAAGCGTGCTGCAGTCAAACTGAAGAGAGGGGGAGCTCTGGCAGTGTGTTCGCCTGACGACTGATGCGTGTTGGCAGTGTGTGTCCTGCTGTACCCGCACATCAGTCGACAGTATACCTGCAAACTTAAACTATGGACGTTTCTAGCTGTCTAAGGATAATTGTATTCGTTTTCTGGAGTTTTTTAAGGGAGCTGTCAGATTACATATTAACTGGGATGACCCCCACGCTGGGCAAGACCTAGCCGGTTGAGTGTCTAAGCGGAAGCACCGGAATTTGCCGGAAGTACCGTCCAAGGAACTTACGTTAAAGGCTGTACAAATCTGTTTACGTTCTCTGAGAATTAAACAAGTGCTGTGATTGGTTGAAAAAGATCGTTTCCAGGGGAAGTGCATATGACGGAAGTCCCGCCCCTATAGACACTCTCTGGCCCAATAGGCTCCATGCACAGCAGCCATATTGGGAATGAATTGGGCCCCTTCCTTACTTCCTTCACAGGTGTTACCAATAATACTAATTAAGGCTCCGTTCCATTTAGTGTAGCACAGTGGTTGTCCTATTTTCAAGGACCCCCATAACTCTGAGAGTGTACAAATGGAACCAAATGGACCCTTACGGGTCCATTTGGTTCCATTTGTACACTCTCAGAGTTACGCACCCACCATAAGGGGCCATTTGGGAACCAAAATGGAGTGTTTCTAGTGAGCCAACATGCACGATATCAGCACCCTGACCAGAATGGAACAGAGCCTTCATTAGTATCATTGGTAACACCTGTGAAGGAAGTAAGAAGAGGCCCAATTTCCTTCCAATATGGCTGCTGTGCATAGAGCCTATTGAGTTACTTCGTACTTGGGGGGCTGCTGTGTGAATCTGGCCAATGGCCTCAAAGTTAATCATTTAGCACAGAAAAGGTATTTGTGCATAGGAATTGGACTCGCTGCTAATCCCAAGCAGCTGACGGCGTTGGTGTTTTTAATATGTTTTCCATTCACTTCTCCCAAGAATCCATTAATTGTCAATTCTATAAGCTTATAAGCCTGCCCAAGAGCCCGGCCTGCAAGAGCAAATAAAACCAGACACTCAGAAGCATGAGGGATTGCCGTTAACTCATTAGCTCGTTGCCTTCCAAAACCATTCTTCATTGCCGGAACACCTATATTTACAAACTTGACAATTATCGTTTCATCAAAATGCACAGCAATACTTCCATCAATAAACGCAGAGGATTTGTTTTATTCAAATCCAAATTAACCCCCCCCCCCCCCCCAAATAGATACCGTAGCGTAAACAAGTATATTTTTCTTCTGCCAAATGCCTATCAGGGTCATCCAAATAATTGATAGAGTTGATATTCATCTGAAAATGAAGGACAATACTAGGCCCTGTTTTAGGCAATTTGAGGCACAGTGGTGGTCGTGGACAAAGAGAAAAAATATCAAAATTGCAATATGAACTACTGCAATGTCCAAATCACACTGGGTGCAATGAAGGCAGAGGGGGGTATCTAAACAGGTATTCCAGTGTTTTAGCTATTCGTTGATCTATGGATCCAAGAACAAAAAAAAAAAATATATATATATATGTAACATAGTTCAATAGGTTGTAGTTAAAATGGGGAAACTACGCCACCTGTTGTTCAACATGCCTGCACCAAGCTTCATATTAGCAAGGGACTATGGGTAATCCTCAGAGCAATGGAGGATTCTCATGAGAGGTAAACGCCTCTGTATGTCTGTGGACAAAACTAATATTAACTATCTTGAAAAGCACTTAAAAGTTAATCTGGGTTAACTGACTGAATGTTAACTATATTAGACTAATTCTGTCACGTTTTTATTGGGTCCAACGTCCCCAGTACAAGTAGCTGACAGATTGTGTTGTTGTCTTTCCAGACAGACAAGTGCTTTTGGTGTCCACATGTGCTGACATACACTGTCTCCTATGTCCATTTATTGTCAATGCAGGTATGTTGTTAAAGAGTGTTGTAATTTCATGTTTTGTGCAATTCATGTGATTCGATAAATAAGTTGAAATACTATAAAAAATTGTAATAGTTCATGGTAAAAATATACTAAATGTTTTTGTATATTTTCTGTATTTGTTTAAGAGGACAGTGTTGTTTTCTAAAGTTGTATTTATGTAAACTGTATCAAATCCACTATACGATCACTAGATCAGTAAGAATACTGTGTATAGTATACTAGTTAATCCTCAGAGCAATGGAGGATGCTCATGAGAGACAGACAACTGTGCTTTTGGTGTCCACATGTGCTGACATACACTGTCTCCTATGTCCATTTATTGTCAATGCAGAATAAACACCCTGCTGCTGAGCTGTTACCACCACCTGAACTCCGAGTGTGTTTAATTCAGAGAGGAGACATCTAACATCGGTCACATTGGTGCCGTGACTCGTCCATGACTGACGGACCGGGCTGGTGTCTTCTCATCACAGCATCATCGGAGCGGTAGGCTACTCCTTTATTCAGTGTGGTGGACTCTCAAGTTCATTTAGTTTTATCGGCCACATTTCACCTGAGAGTGTCCATATTATATGTGTGGGGACTCTATGATCAAATATGAGCTCCAACAAGCCTGATAACTTTAATGAGACCCCCCTCACTGGGGGTAGGGGTATTACATGGGGGTTAGATCGCACACCTCTTCAATTTACACTACGTGCTATATATATATATATATATATATATATATATATATATAACATTTTGTTAAAGATTTTTTGACAATAGCAGATCTACTAGCTCACAATGTGTCGAGGTGTGACGAATTGTGAGCTTGTAGTTTTGCTATTTTCAAATAGCTTATCACTTTTGTAATGTGTGTGTGATCACGCAGCCTAGTTACTTCTTTTGGTCTTGTTTAGGTAGACCTGGCCGCTTGTTTCTCTTGCTAAATCTGGCAACACTGCCTTCTGCCACTGAGAGTGTCACCCCCTGGAAAGGGGTAGTACTGTAGCAACCCAGCCGGCCTTGGAAGATTGGATAATCGCGGCGGTCTTGGAGAGTTGAGTGCGTGGGACACACACTGCTTTTTGCACTACGATTAAAGATTATAATCGCCCGGGGGTGGTGAAAGGCATGGTGGGAGAGAGCAGAAAGAGCTGTACTTTTTAAAAACAAAGACCAAAAAACTAAACAAAAAACTCCCACTGCTTTTGCAGTGCCACTAATCTCCACTAATCTACATTATGCAGTAAGGCAATAAACTAAAAAAGAAAATGTAGTCCTTTCAGTAGCCTTCAATGGAGTTTTCTTTCCCCCTTATCTATATGCAAATCAGACATATGCCAAACTGAGGCGAGAAGGGGGACAGCATGTGACCACATTCTCTCCTGGCCTCTGCCGTTCCAGGAAAACAAATGGACCCGTAAGGACCCCTAAGGCTTGATTTATATTTTGGTGTTGTGCACTTAAAATAACAAGCACGCTTGTAGATAGGCTATTGCCGGTGAGCGACACTAAGTATAAATCAAGCTTAAGGGAGCATTTTTAGGTTGAACTATACTCTCTGGATTTAGCTGTATACTGTAGCCACCAGTGGTGGAAAAAGTACGTGTTGTGAGCTTGTAGATCGGCTATTTTCAAATAGTGTAGGTCTAAAGTGGATAATGTATGTTTTATAATATAATAATGTATATCTGCAAAGTAACTAGTAACTAAAGTTTTCAAATAATTGTAGTGGAGTAAAAGTACAACATTTGCCTCTGAGATGTAGTGGAGTAGAAGTAAAAGTATAGACAATTGAAAATAATCCAGTAAAGTAAAAGTACCTCGAAATTTTACTTAAGTACAGTACTTGAGTAAATGTACTTAGTTACTTTACACCACTGGTAGCCACTTGCGGCAAGACACACTGAAACTCCTGACGCATGCATGCACGCACGCTCGTACGCACGCACGCACACACACACACACACACACACACACACACACACACACACACACACACACACACACACACACACACACACACACACACACACACACACACACACACACACACACACACACACACACACACACACACACACACACACACACACACACACACACAGAGTATTTACATCGCAGCCAGATAGGATGTGCATAGGGAACGCCACCAAGCAAAGCAAGCCGATTTACGCGATGGCTCTACTGAACATCTGCGTGTCCCCGCAGACAATTCCCCTGCTTATCTGCATAAACATTGTGGCTTGTTTTTTTTTGTTTTGCTTTCCTGTAAAACTAACTCTAATTACAGCGGCGCATGTTTGGAATAATGGAGATTAAAAAGAAATGGCAGAGGCAAATTCCTTGGTGGCCTTTTAGCCCCCGCGGGGGGATTATTGCATTGTTTGTTTTAGCCATAACCGTCTGGCCCTCGTCTAATAAACAGACAAACAAGATTCAGGCGGAAATGTAGGGTTTCTTCAGGACAAAGTGACCACATCAGATAGCGGTCACATCAGCACCACCACCCAGTTCATTTGCACTGTCCTACTTAAAGGACCACTTCACCCATTTTCTACCATTTAATTGCTCCCACGGCCAAATACATATCATTTTTGGGGGTCCTTGACATGAAAAAGTTTTGTTCCAGGGACCCCCAGAAGCAAATATTTGAGTAAAAAAATCTAAGATTTGCAGATCTACAAGCTCATAGTGTGCACTCTGTGTGCACAGAGTGCCTATATATGAGCTTGTATATCTGCTATTTTTTTAAAGCCAAAGAAATCTAGAATGATACAGATACTTTCCTGGTCTAAATGGGCTAAGATAAGGTTGACAATAGGTGCTTCATGTAAGAAGAAAATAATGATAATAATAATCATTATTATCATATCATTATGTATCACTGAAACAACAGAGAGGATCGAAAGAGGCGCTTTTTGACAACATATTGGTCAAAACATGGGTAATTGGTGGTCTCGGAATTGGGATTGGCATCGGCCCCAAACATCTGGCATCAGTCAGGCTCTTTTTATGTATTTGTATTTATTTTCATTGCATAAAAGAAAAGATGTAGGGTGTCACTGAAGAGGACGGTGTGTTAAATCCTCTGCCAGGACCTTTTCCCATACAAGCTTGGCATTATCAGCCTGTGTCCTTCAGGAATCTCCCTTTGTCCCTCTCCCTGCCTTTTGTCTCTGGTCCAGCCGGCCCACCTGTCAGTCCAATATAATCTGCTCTTGCATCAGGGACGCTGTGACAAGTCTGTCCCTGGGGCCCGCTGTGTCTTTGTCCCTGTGTGTATACAGTGTGTGTTTGTTCACAGCTTTTGTGTGCACCTGGATGTGCGAGCGCATTTGTATATCATCGCCGTCGGGCAGAAACCTTGTATCTTCATATTTCAACTTTTCTTTTTTTCCTGTTTTTTTTTCATAAATGAATGCCCAGTCCACCGGTGGGCCCCAGCCCACAGATTGAGAAACACTTCTCTACAGTACTACTGTAGAGTGACACTTTCTGTACATTCTCATCTCACTCACTGTAATTATCATTTTTATTTTATTTTACTACTTCTTTCAGCACTTATTTTACCTCTGAATAAATTACAGCTGGCAGACACGAGCAAACTTTTCACTTTGGCTAATAATAAATCTCCAGTTCAACAAATCTCCAAAGTTCATAACTATTCATAAGTCATTAGTTTAGCATAAAGTCACATTGCCGGGGGGCAAGCTAGTCTACCATTACGCTCACCACCAGAAATAAAGCTGTCTGACTACAATATCTTTTCACGTCCATAAAAAAAGGAGAATTGCGGTAAAGTATTTGTTGCCTTTTGCACGTCCCTGTTACCACTGATAGAAAATAAGACGCCATACTCTTGTGCAGTTAAATTAGACAACATTGAGACAACTGATTAAAGTTTTATTTTTTCAATTTGAGAATTACAGAGAACTTTACAAGGTGACTGTAGCAGGGGTTCCATTGAGGAATGGGGACATGTCTTTGGGGACATGTCTCGTTTCCACTATCCATGCCTCTGCTTTTGATCACTAGACACTAGTATAGAGCCCTGAGGGGCTCCGGTCAACCAAGTTAAGTGGATAAGAAAATGTTGCGATACCTCCATCACTCTTTTTTTTTAAACCAAATTGAACCTGCACTATTGATGTAATAATCTTTCTTGCACATGCATAAAATATACATTAATTGTAAGTACAAATACTTACATTAGTGGTTCTGTGTAAGCTTTATGACACTTTATTTTCAGGAATCACATTTCTTTTTTAAAATCACACTCTGTCAACGAGTAGCTAATCCCTCGACTCCCCTCATGCATTGAATTAAGATGACTTCACATAATAAGGGCTTAAACAGAGCAACGGATGCTCTTTCGTCCCCATGCACGTCACACTGGGCAAAGAGTGAGCAGCCAGGGGCTTCGGAAATCGAGCTAATGGCGTTAAATGAGGGGAATATTATGACAACGTACAGTAGCGTGTTGCGGTGTTGGTGTGAAATCATATGTGGCAGTCGGTCAAAGTGAGCTAAGCTTCTTCCCCTCTTCTTCATGACTGCACGGGTTTCTGAGCCGGGGTGGATGCATCTCCCGTGATGTGACTAACCGGATTAGCGCTTAGCTAGCACCAGGACTTCATGGTGGGGCTCTGGAAGACGTCGTTCTGGACTCGCTGCACTCTGCCGCAATGCCATCACAAACCCATTCGAAAGTAAATAAAACTCTGCTGCCTGTTCCACTCCTGCGTGCGTTCCTCCTCCAGCGCACATGCACTCACGGTCGCTCGCTCGCACGCACACACGCATGCATGCACGCACGCGCAATGCACACGCTAATATGGTACACTGAGAGGGCTATGGGTACAAACCACTTGCACAAGCTCACAATGCGTCACAACACGTGAGCTTGTAGATCTGCCATGTTTGCCAAATTGTTTTTGCAGAATATTCAGAATAGGGGCGGTAGGGTACATGCAGTGGTTAATACATGTACTGTACTGTACTTAGTATGAGTTAGTCAGAATCAGAATCAGAATCAGGTTTATTGTCACATCACAAGTTTACAAGGTAAAAAAGTGGGTGAAATTCGTTTTTTTACATCATTCCCATCGCAACGTTAATTTCCATAGAAAGAAGAGGGGGGGAGGGAGAAGAAGAAGAGGGGTGGGGGGTAAGTGGGAAGGAGATCAAACAAGAGAACAGCAGAAAGGCCAAACAAGTTATCTACATATTTACAAAAGTACCTGAGATAAGAAACAAACTAAGGTGCCTGAGCATAGCAGCAATGTATGTATACTGTGCATGATATACTTATGGACGTGAGTATATTTTGATGTTGATACTTTTTTACTTTTACTCAAGTACATTTTGAATAAGGGACTTCTACTTGTAACAGAGTATATCTGCATTGCAGTATTGATATTTTTACTTAAGTAAAACATGTGAGTAGCCTACTTCTTCCATCTCTGGTCACAGTTAACATGCACAGGTTGTTCCAACTCAAAGGGGCGAATCACATCTAGATTTGATCCCAGCCTGCAGCGCAGACAATTCTCCCGCAGAGATATTCAGGACAGTCTGTGGTTCATTACATATTTTTTGGGGGTTGTCAGGATTTGGTTTGATTTGGTTTGATTCAAATTGCTCCTTACCACCCTAAAGCGCTCTATTCAGCAACAGGATAAAGCAGCTTAGTGATTAGAAGCTGCTGTGTGTTCCAGCAAGGTTTTCTCAGTGAGGGCTGATGCCCTGCCGTCTTCACATTTTTATGATTTTGATGTGATTTTATTCTTTTTACAGTATTAGCTGGTTTTTATTCCACATTATTTATGGACTAATTTAGACTGGACCTGGGGGACCAGGTAAATGCAATTAAAGCTGCAATCCGCAACTTTTATGTGAATAAAATGTCTGTTTTTTTTCTTGTTACTTTTCTTCTTTAATTTAGAGTAGCCAATTTTTTTTATTTTTTTTTGTCATCATTCCAATTCCTTCCTCCCAAAGCTTGCCACTACTGTTGTACCCTACTGCATTGGTTCTCAAAGTGGGGTCCGGGGACCCCCAGGGGTACTTGAGGGGGTTCCAGGGGGTCCCCAGCTAAATGATGGATAGAAACCAAATGGACCCTTATGGGTCTGTAACTCTGAGAGTGTACAAATGGAACCAAATGGACCCGTCATTTGTACACCCTCAGAGTTAAATTAACATTGATTATACAATATAAATTGGGGTCCCAGGGATATAAATGCCATTAAAATGGGGGTCCGTAGCCCTAATGCATGTCAAACTGGGGGTCCTTGAAATTAAAATGGTTGAGAATCACTGCTAGAGAGCCGTAAAAATATTCTCTTATGGGGGTCCCTGGCTTATCTTTTCAAATGGGGGTCCGCGGGCTAATAAGCACCAATTTGGGGGTCCTTGACATGAAAAAGTTTGAGAACCACTGCCCTACTGGCTCACCTGCCAGTGAGGAGCACTCACCGGGAGGACGTGATGCCTCCGTCCCACTAATATACATACAGAGACAAAGATCACTGCCCCGCTTCCTTCCCCATAACGCGGCCGTTGTATAGACGCTCTAATCACAATTATTTTACCACTTGTCCATATTTTATACAGTGGCTGTTCAAAAGTAGCAGATGTACACGCTATTTCTTTGAAATATGTTGTATATACATATATATATTTGACACAAATCTTCTGTTCAGGGGGTCCCTGGCACAAAAGTATTTTCAGATGGTGGTCCGCGGCCAAATACATAGTAATTTGGGGGTCCTTTGACATGAAAGCGTTTGAGAACCACACACCCAGCAGGAGCAGCAAAGCAGCAGTGGGGAAAAACCACCTGGTTTCCACCATTGTTTTGTCAGCTCCTGAGTGCAGAGTGTGCAACTTGTTCATCTAGCAGACTCTTCCAATTACACATGAACCCATGCTTGCAGGATAAAGGACAGGCTTAGGCGAGGTGATTGATTGCCGTGTTTAGGCTATCCCTCAGATCATAAATATGCAGCTCGCCCGCCCAGTGCAGCGTAATCAAACCCAAGGCAGGGATGAGTCATTTCTGTCCCAAAGAGGGACTGTGGAGCTGGAAGGAGAGAGTACACACACTCCAAGAGGAGTGTGTGTACTCCGTTTGGGGCCAGGAATTTTGGCAGGTTGTATCCTTTAAGGAGGATGAGCGGACTGCTCGCTTTGATGGTCCGCAAAGAAACTGCCACTGTGCTTGGCCGCAATAGGGCTGCAGTGATCCATTATTTTCTTAAGAGGTCATTCTGTCGGTTACTTTTTCGCACGATTGAATAATTAAGAAGCACGTTTATTTTTCATACAACAAATCGATTGTAATAATTAATAAATGTCTAAATTGATTAGTCTGATTAACCACTTAAACCTTATTTTATACTTTGTCGTGCAAAAAAAATGCTTAATTAGTCGATCTACAAGTTTAAGACGTGTCGCATCAAGACATACTGCGAGCTGTATTTTTGCTACCATAATTATATTTAAATAGGGGAAAAATAGAATTAAAGTACAAAAGATTTTCTTCGATTAACTGGACTAGTTTGACTAACTGTAAGACAGGACACTTATCCATTTGCAGTACTTATTGCTAGGAGCTGCTGATGTTAGCAGTCTTGCACGTCAACACCTTGTATAACGTGGTTGTGTGGCAAAGCCCCTTAGAAGCTCACCACCCCCCCCCCCCCCTCCAGGTTTGAATTGCACTCTTCTCATGTGGCAGATTGAACAGGATAGCGTACAGCAGTGCCCCCCGCACGCACACATGCACACATGCATGTCGCACGTCACACACACTCTTGTGTTTTCTTGAACTTGTAGATCTGCTATTTTTGAAACAATATATATATATATATAATTTTGTGAAATGAGACATTCTGCATAGTGAGTACTTTTACCTTTCGAGTGCACTTTGATGCCAATATTATGTACTTTCAATCTGAGTACTTCTGCCACCACTGTCTCTCCTCTGAAGCCACTGGCGTGTCAGCAGCATTCGAGTGTTGTACAAATTGCAGAAACACAGTATCTGTTGGGCTCGCAGATCGCTCCCACTGTTTACAATTGATAATTAGCCAGGCTCCTAATGAACTTGGATTACTCTATTTATCAAACTGAGCGGTGCAGATGCATAAATAGGTTTTGCTGACTGGCTCAGCCTTTTACAGTACATGACTCACATGGAGATGCATTCATTTCTGCTGCAGCGAGGGATTTGTTGCCATGTTTCGCCGATTGCTGATTAACCGGCGAGTCTGATGCAGTTCCTTTTTAGATTGAAAAGTGAATTTATCCAACTAGGTTGGTGCCCAAAGTCCCTGTTCTGAGTTGGGGTAACAGTTCATTATTAACCACATTCTTTTTCTTTCTTTTATAAAACCCTCAGAAACATCCAGTTGGCTACTTGTTGGTTAAAGGAGTAGTTCACCCCAAAATTACTGTGAATTACACACCCCATGAAGCCTTGAATTCATGGATTTTCTTTTTTTCGCATTCCTAAGCCAATAATTTGATGACCGGGTGTATTTCCGGTAGGAGACACAAAGAGTCTACTTTGTGTCTCCTATCGGATACATGAGCATCTTTCCGCCGGTAATCAAATTATTGGCTTAGGAATGCGATCAAAACAAAAAGAAATCCATGAATTCAAGGCTTCATGGGGTGTGCAATTGATAGCTGATCTAGCTTGCAGAATGGCTATTTTAGCTATGGTTTGAGGGGGTCCGGGGTCTATAATGCGTAGGGTAGTTGGGTGGTCCTTGAAATAAAACATTTGAAGTATCACTGGCCTACTGCACACATGACACAGAATGGATGTGTCATACGGGTTGAAACGTTCAGTGCTGTTATTCTCACCAGGTTGAGACCGTTTATACGAGTTCATCTAGGTGTGTCTGGAAAGAAAAGAAAAACAACTAAAGAGGCAATTTTCCAGTCTTAAAACGTGACTGAGGATCTGCACGATGCACTTGGCTTTTTTTTTGGCAGAAGCTGTTATGTTTATATATCTCCTCATCCTGTCTTGAGAGCACAAAAAAGAAGCATTGTTGAGGAAACTGAGCCAAGTCTGGCAGTTCTCCAGAAGCCCTCTACTATTTGTTGGTTAAAAGGCATTTCCACTACACGCACGCACGCACGCACGCACGCACGCACGCACGCACGCACGCACGCACGCACGCACGCACACACACACACACACACACACACACACACACACACACACACACACACACACACACACACACACACACACACACACACACACACACACACACACACACACACACACACACACACGTAGTACATTCACTGTTTATATACACCGTGTCCGCCTGTCCTATAATTTCAACTAAACTCCCCATCCATCCCTGGGAGATTTGTTTCTCCCATGCAGCCTGTCTGGTTGGAGTGAAACGTGTGTCCCCTGGAGGAGGTGGTGGCCTCATTGCTTCATTCTCATCACAATAGAAATCATTTGAAATCGTCTCTGTCGGGCAGAAACCTTGTATCTTAATATTTCATATCCTTTTTTTTATTATAAATGAATGCCTTATTTCGTGATACTACAGTGGCAGACAAAAATATGAGAAAAAAAGTGTGTTATGAATATTTAACCAATGAAAAGTATTAACAAGCATTGGATCCATTAGAACACAGTTCCAATTTCCTTCTTCATTTCCTGAATAGTAACGGTTTTGGACATATGAGGTTTCCAGCCGACAAGAACGAAATGCCTCTCCCTGTCATTTCATTAGCATTCCAAACAGCAATTCTATCCTCTGACACTAATCATATCACTGAGGACTTTACTGAGGACCCCCCCCCCCCCCACACACACACACACACACACACACACACACACACACACACACAAGGACCCCGCCGGTCCCAGCCCCACTTTGAGAATAAGTGAGCTTGACTTTGGGAGTGTTGATTGTATACAATTGTATGCATGTTCAAGGCGTAAATTACCTGCAAAATGGCACATTGTTTTGTGAGCTATACAGTACAGCAGTTGCATGATAAGGAAGTCTGAGACCAACTTTAGCACGGTGCTCTTTTCTCCCATCGACTGATCTAACAAAAGGAGAACTCTCTCTGAGAGAAAGGGGGGGGGGGGGGGGGTGCTATCACAGAAAAACTAGCGGCTTTTTACAGAACAAATCCTCCTACCCAAAAACCTCTGCCAGATTGGATTCAGGGGCTAACATGAGTCATACTCACCACTATACGTGTGAGAGAGAGAGAGAGAGAGAGAGAGAGCCAGCGAGCGCATGCACAAGGGATGTGGCACAATTCTTCTGCCATCCATTTTGAATGGAAGCACTGTGAATTACAGGGATGCGGGCGCTATTTTCAGCAGCTGAGCTCACGCGTGTGCGGGGGTGGGCGGGGGATTATATACTCGGACAAATATAGACCCTGCAAAGGCTGGATTAACACAACCATTATATAAGATATCACAAGGATGCCTTGAAATTACATTTTTGGTGGGCTATTATAATTCATAATCTCACATTTTTCAATCAACACCAAGATAATAGTAATTTTGTGCAGCCGCTCCCGGGCATGCTGGAAATGTGACTTTATCTAAAAAATTACATGAACCCGAACCTCAAAAGTGTGGGAATTCTTCAAACCATTGATTCTCAAAGTGGGGTCTGGGGACCCGCAGGGCTCCTTGCAGGGGTTTCAGTTTAACCACTTAAACCCTCTCTAGACTTCGAAAACTGGACCTTAGTTGGCTCTGTACTTTTTTTTTAACGTCTACACCAAATCTCTTTGCCGAAAATAGTCGATCTACAAAATCACTTTGCGATGCGTTGTGAGCTTGTAGATCTGCTACTTTTGCAGAATGTTCCCCCCGAATAGCCATACTGGGTTCTAGTGGTTGAACACTTGGTATTTGATATTTCGGCTATTTGAAAACAGCAGAGCTTGCAGCTTTGTTGTTTTTGAAAAGTCTTGTTTTGCCGTAGGGTACTCGGGCCCAGGAGAACCCACAGAGAATGCTAAGCATCCACTAGCAAAATGCACTCATATGAATGAGTCATACAATCATTCAGGTGGTTAATGCGTGATGCATTGTAACGTGGGCATGACGCATGATGTTGCCGGTATGATAGTGTTCTGAACAGATTTCTGAACAGATTTCATTCAGATGTCTCTGTATCCAACACACTCTCACTCCCCAAACGGCCTAACGTGACCTCTTGGGACAAATGTGACCAAAACGTCACAAACGCTTGATTGGAAGAGGGAACCTTTCTAGTCATCTGGTGCCGTCTCGGGTACTTCCACACTCCAGGAACACGGAAGTCCGCAAAAAAACTGTTAAAACGACGGAGGCGCGCAGTCTAAAGCAGACTTGTATCATCAGACAATCAAATTGTATGTGTTGAAATGTACACTTATCTCTCTCTCTCACTTTGAGAGAGAGAGATAGAATGTATTGCCCATCTCTCGATGTGTAGGTCTTGTCTCATTAAAAACTGTATCCTACTCATTAAGGAGTTCGAACTTCGTTGACATGCATTTTGCGACAGCGCTGCATGCTGTCCGTGGTGCTGGATGCACAGAGGTAGGACCTACACAGTAGAGTACGTGTTTGTATCGGAGGAGCATGTTTTTAGTTTTGCTTATGAACTGTTACTTGAACCGATCAACATTTCAATTACTAAAATATTTTTGCACCTATAAAGAAAACATCACATGGATGCACCTGGGCCGTATCATCAGTGTTGTAGCCTGGGGTCATAGGGTGTTTCGGGTCTCACAACAACATACACCCTCGCCCAGGTGACCCAGCCGGGGTTGATGAAGCCCCGACTTATGTCCCAGTAGCTACCCATGGTCAGTCCTATAAGGAAAGACGGGGCCCCTCAGTCCGCTTCTCCGGAACTACTCTGCCGGGACTCGGGGAGGCTCTGGCACGATGCCTTAAAACATTTTTTTTTTACAATATTTATATTGGGTTGAAATTAGGTTGGACTCACTAACTCATTTGTATTACTGATAGATGCCTTTTAATTCTTGGCACTTAATTTATTTAAGTGGATAAATTCTCATTTCTATGAGTAAATGCGTGAATACATGGTTGAAATATTAATGGCAGAAGTTATAGCTATTATTTATAGATTATTCAATTAAAAAAATGTTAGTTGCTGCGTTATTGCAGATTAAGCAGAACATTTGCACTGCAGTCCATAAACACCAGTGTTGTGGTGTTGCCAATGCATCAAGGCTCTCTTTCATAAATTGTAATTCTGATGCAATGAGCATAAAATCCATAGCAGCCTGCCTGACGGGCCGTAACAAAAAGGTTGAGTATTGATTTGTGCCTGGCACAGCATTTCAATGTAAAAGACTGGATCGGCTGTGTGTTAACAACTAACATTGATGCTGGCTCATGCTTCAGGCAGACGCACAACTGGCGGCTATTGAGGACTCGATTGAGGACGCCTCCTTCTAGTAACGGTCTGCCGGTTGTGATTGCGTCTGAGCCAGCATTTATTATAAAGCATAGGTTTGGTTGTCGTTTGGGTTTTAACAGGATAACCTAAAGGGTAGCCTATGCTGCCTTCGGCAGTGTTGTTGTTTACTCGTAGTCACGCATGTGTGTGGTGGTGTGATGCTCTGTTGCGTTTAATGTCCGCTTTGGACCAAAGTGGAGCAAGTTGACAGCTCATTCATACTGGCAGAGAGTTTCAATACTCAAGCAAAACACTCACAAATAGAAGTGCAACTATATTATTCAACCTTGTTGCAGTAAAAGAAAAACAAGGCTAGGTAAGCCGGACCCTGGATACAGTCACAGGCAATTGAGATGTGCAGTATTGCCCTTTATGTTTATATGTAGGTGGTATTGGAGCGTGCACACTCAGTCCTGTTCTGGTAGTAGGACTGGAGGGTGAATTATTCTTTTGAAAATGAATCTATTACGTGTGACTGTGTTTATCTTGCCAGTGTCAAAGTATGAACTAACGAAGGACTATCCTTCTTCTCCATGGGAACAATTACCAAGCTCAATGTGACGGGCAGAGCGAGTTTGTTAACCTTGGATAAATAGTATAGATCCTCAGCGTCAACACGCAAAAGGCTATTAAAATGGGACTAATGGGATTAAACATTTAACCACAGCGTTGAGATAACGAATCACAACCTCCGACCAAATGGATCAAACGGGACCGATGAGCATGATCCAGAGTTATGTAGTGTCTGTTATAAAAGCGTGTTCTGTCCAGTGACATGATGGGGCTGTTTTTATCTCTGGCTGTTTGTAGCAGAGTGATGGAAGTGGTAGTGCAGTGGTGAAAGAAGTACTCAGATGTGTTACTTAAATAAAAGTAGCAATACCACCACAATATACATATACTTTATTTTGTATTTTTTTTATAGCAGATCTACAAGCTCACCGCATGTAAAAACATTTGAGATGTAGTGGAGTAGAAGTTTATCAAAAACTGGAACTAATCAAGTAAAGTAAATGAACCTCAAAATTGTACTTAAGTAAATGTAATTACTCTCCACTACTGTGCACATGCAGTATATGTTTCAGCCATGGAGTCGGTCAGTTACAACATTTTCTATTGCAGTGGTTCTCAAACTATTTCATGTCAAGGACCCTCGATATGTGTCCGGCCGTGGACCCCATTTGAAAATATGTTGTCAGGGACCCCTATAAGAGAACAGTTATGCTGTTGGAGTACAGAGTACAGACAGAGACTGAGTGCATAATTCTACAACTGTCTGTACTGTAAGGTGGGGAGATTGCAACCTATGATCTGACTGGTCATTCTTATATATTCCCTTATAAGGTTTTAACTTGCCAGGGAATAATATTGAAATCAAACTGTTCCTCATCCCACCTCAGCCTAATGGACAGCTCACAGTTTTCCGTCCCCATTTCAGCACCACGGATAGCTCCCTGTTCCTCATCCCCACTTCAGAACCATGGATAGCTCCCTGTTCCTCATCCCCACTTCAGAACCATGGATAGCTCCCTGTTCCTCATCCCCACTTCAGCACCATGGATAGCTCCCTGTTCCTCATCCCCACTTCAGAACCATGGATAGCTCCCTGTTCCCCACATCCACATCAGAACCATGGATAGCTCCCTGTTCCCCATCCCCACATCAGAACCATGGATAGCTCCCTGTTCCCCATCCCCACATCAGAACCATGGATAGCTCGATGTTCCTCAGCACCACTTCAGCACCATGGGCAGCACTTCAGAACAGGACAGACAGATCCCTGACAAAGACAACATGATCAGGACTGCTCTCTCCAGCAGTGTTATAAGTGACTTTGGGCTTTCTTTTTTCATGGTCGCTTGTAAAAAATGAGTGGTTGCGATCTTTGGGCCTTGTTTCTAAAGTGTAGTTAGTTATTTGGGCTTGCGTCCTAGCGTTGTTTAAACCAGTGGTTTGTAAACATTTTCATGGGCAGGACACCCATACAAGATTTATTTGTAAAATAGCAGATGGGGGCTGGGGACCCTGTGTGTGTGTGTGTGTGTGTGTGTGTGTGTGTGTGTGTGTGTGTGTGTGTGTGTGTGTGTGTGTGTGTGTGTGTGTGTGTGTGTGTGTGTGTGTGTGTGTGTGTGATCGTGCGGCTTATAGTCGCTTCTTTTGGGCCTTTTTTCGTAGACTGGTTTCTCTCGCACAATCTGGCATCTCTGCTGGAGATCTCTGCTGGAGACCCCCGGGAGCCCCTTCAAGGACCTCATGGGGGTCCCCGGAACCTCACTTTGAGCACCACCAGTGTAGCATACCCTTACCCAACTTGCCCCCCCTGTCTGTTGGGAAAAAAACATCAGATGTACTATCCCATTAAGTATTCCATTATCACATAATGAAATTTGATTTACCCCCCATCACCCCCCTCCCCCCTGACTAGGAGAGAGAGAGAGAGAGAGAGAGAGAGAGAGAGAGAGAGAGAGAGAGAGAGAGAGAGAGAGAGAGAGAGAGAGAGAGAGAGAGAGAGAGAGAGAGAGAGAGAGAGAGAGAGAGAGAGAGAGAGAGAGAGAGAGAGAGAGAGAGAGAGAGAGAGAGAGAGAGAGAGAGAGAGAGAGGGGTTCAACACACTTGAGGAGTTTTCTGCAAATTCTCAAAACTGTCATTTCCTTTTTTCCTTCTTTTTCTTTCGCATTAATCCCAGACAGGACTATTAAAGCGGACGGTCGCTAAGCGTTCCCCCTGCTGGAGCGCTAAATGAAGTCAGAAGGAAAGCTGAGGGCGCGTAAGAACGGGTTTTGGAGGAGACGGTAGGTGGGTAGTCCTCCCAGCTATGACCGACCTCTGCTTTCTGACAGGATGTCACCTTCAGTCAGAGCCTCAGAGGCGTCATTTCATTAGCCAAAAAGAGCAGACCTACAAGCTGTGGTGGAAAGTAACTAAGTACTGTACTTAAGTACAATGTTGAGGTATTTGTACTTTACTTGAGTGTTTCCAATTTCCAATACTTTTACTTCTACTCCACTACATCTCAGAGGCAAATGTTGTACTTTTACTCCACTACATTTACTTGAAAACTTTAGTTACTAGTTACTTTTCAGATATAAACTATGATATAGTGAAACATACATTAATCACTTAAGCCCTATTTTATACATAGGCTATTTGAAAATAGCAGATCTACAAGCTCACAACGCGTCGCATCGCTATTTTCAAATATTTAGTACTTTTACTTTTGGTACTTTAAGTACATTTTGATGCCAATACTTTTGTACTTTTACTCAAGTACATTTTTAATTCTGGACTTTTACTTGTAGCAGAGTAGTTTTATATTGCAGTATTGGTACTTTTACTTAAGTAAAGAATTTGAGTACTTTTTCCACCACTGCCTACAAGCCCACAACGCGACTTTCACTGAGGATCATGCCCCTCAAATCCTTGTGGCTCGGCAGCGATCACAGGGCCCGCCGTCTGGCCCGGCCCGGAGGATGATTGCACATTTTGAAGGCCTAGGTTGTGCAACCTTTATTTATTTATTTTCCAAGTCAGCACCTCCTTTGAATATTAATGGGCCACACTGTTCAACATCTACTCCATTCAAAGTGGATGGCAGTGGTACGCACGCACGGGCATGAAAACACACACACACACACACACACACACACACACACACACACACACACACACACACACACACACGCGCACAGACACACACACACACACACACACACACACACACACACACACACACACACACACACACACACACACACACACACACACACACACACACAATGAACTGAAAATGTTCACACTTGTGGAAAGTATCTCTTCAGTTGAGGCTCCTCCATTAAATCACAATCAGTGTTGGGCTAATTAACTAGTTACTAAGTAATATATTAATGTAATCATTATTTTTAAATGAGTAATGAGCAACTAGTAACCTAGTACTCTTCCTGAGTAACTTTCTCAGCACTGATTATGATATTACATTACATTACATTACAGTCATTTAGCAGACACTTTTATCCAAAGCGACTTACAATAAGTGTATTCAACATAGGTAGGGAACGAAAACTACTAATCACCAGAAGTTTTAAGTGCATTTCCTGCAAAAACAAGCAACCAAGAGTATACCTAGCGCTAAGGTAAAAGTGCAATATATCAGCTACCTACTTTCTTAAACAGATGAGACAAAAATGGCAAAATCAAATGAGCACGAGCTAAAACAAATAAGTGTATCGACTAAACAAGATCCAATAAAACAATACAAAAATAAAACAAGAGTTCGTACAACTAGTTAACAACAAGTAGGCCAGGCAAAGAGGAAGGGTAGTGTTTCCTGAAGAGGTGGGTTTTCAGCCTGCGGCGAAAGATGGGCAGTGACTGTGCTGTCCTGACATCAGTGGGAAGTTCATTCCACCACTGTGGGGCCAGAACAGAAAAAAGTTGTGACCGTGTCGATCGACCAGAAGGACCGTTGAGTGGCGAGGGAATCAGTCGCCCCGAGGTGGCAGACCGGATGTTCTGGCAAAAATGCTCTATAACTAAATGCCCATTTATGCTCTTGTTGTGTGCGATTGTGCGGGTAGTGTACTACAACACTAGTGTCTTTCTTCTCGTCTATGTACATTGAGATTCAAGCATTTCCTCTGCTATAGAGCACTGTTTCCCAAATAATAGGTCAGGACCCAATTTTGGGTCGTGGCCCATTTTTCAATATAATGTTCCCAAAAAATCGAATAAATTCCATACATTTTATATGCTTAAGAAGTTGTGAAAATAGCAGATCTACAAGCTCAGAACACATTGTGACATGATTGTACATCAGCTATTTTCACTAGTTTGGGTCATGGGGAGACGTCAGATTTCTCTTTTGGGTCTCGAGCTAAAAAGTTTGGGAACCACCGCACTGGCGGGCAGGTCCATTCAACCATTCCAGAGTCCTGTGCCAGCCAACTTGAGCTAACGATCACGATTTCCCAAAACTGAACCCGAAACTATATGTCCGTCTTGCAGGGGATCACTACTGCCCGCTACAGTTTCCTATTGTTCCCAACATACATGTTCGTAAGCTTTTCCAAGCTTCGTTCAGCCGACGAAGTGCATGTGCAGAGTACAGACGGAGATCCCTGGCCGTACTTAATGTAAGAGTATAAATAAACCAAACAAGATGTGTCGCCTAGCAGCCGCCTCCGGGGGAGCCGTGTCAGAGTGAGGACCTCCGGGAGAGATGTAGCGTGACCTCGTTTTGCTCATAAAGGCCGCCACAGATCAACCCACCCCTCTACCCCCCCCGTACATATCCTTAATTTCATCCCGTCAGTAAAGATGAGCGCAGCGGCAGTCACCTCAGGGGGTGGGCGTGGGTGGCATAAGTCACTCACTACACCCACCTCAGGGGGTGGGAGTGGGGGGCATGAATCAGTCTCAACGCCCACCTCAGGGGGTGTAGGGCGCGTGAGGGGCTGGGCATGACCTTCCAGGATGTAACCTTACTTAACCGGGATAATGGAGGGATGAAGGAAGACACGCTGACAGTACACGATAGCATCCTCAGTGTTAAAGGTGCTGTAAGTTATATTTTTTGGTTAAAACAAAATGTTTTTTTTTTATGAAGAATATAGAAAGATCTATATTTTGTTTGTTCAGTCGCAGGGGTCTCCCCGTCTCTCCAGCTCTTTAATAAGCACACAATAAAATTTCAGATGGGTCACCAATTTCATCCTATCAGGAGGGAGAACCCGTTTAGCAGCTTCAATCTTATTCCAATTCCGATTTCATGAAAATGCTATCCCAACCTGAAAATGCATTTTCTGTTTATTAAAGAGCTAGAGAGATAGGGAGACAACTGCTACTGAACAAACACTCTATGCTATGCAATGAGTACGATTGGAATATAGAGCTATTTATATGTTATATTACTTTAACAACATATACACACACATAAGAACTCTTACAATAAGTCTATTACATTTGTACCGTCTCAAAGATACAAACATGGATGAAGATCTTACTGTGTAAATTAAGATACTATCCAGGATGATTCTGACGGAGTAGTAGCTTAATTTTCTAGATGAGCCTCAAAGCATTCAATCCTTCACTCAACCAGACATGTTAATAATATACTATATATATATGTTATACAGTAATGCCCTGTGGGGTTACAGTGGTTACATGTATGCTAGAGAGGAAGTGAACAGAACTGTGTATGAAAACCGTGTTCAAAACAAGTAAATGGTATGTTTAATTTATACATGCAAATGTCTGACCTTCTGCACTTTGATCTGTGTTGCCAGATTTTGTGAGAGAAATAAGCAACCAGGTCTATGAAAACAAGCCCAAAAGAAGTGACTAGTCCTTTAAACCCATATACTGTACTAGAGTTTGGGGGGGCTACGCCCCCCTCAACCCCCGCCGCGCACGGGGCCCAGCGTGGCCGCGTGTATATTGGGGTACTGAAATTGCTGGAGTAAAACTGTGGAAAAGTTAAAAAAAAAAAAAAAAAAAATGGAAAAAAATATATTTTTGATGTTTGAGGGGGACCCCCGCGGACCCCCTGCTGGTCGACGGACCCCCTGTGGAGTGTTGGGACGCGCGGGGACCCCCCTGGAACATGGCGGACCCCTTCGGTGTTTTTTTTTTTTTCATGAAGGTGGTTGCTTGTTTCTGGCGCTTGTTTTTAGAGAACCTGGCATGCCAACGACTTGGCAACCCGACTTGTTTGTTTTTGTGTGTGGGATGAACATGGCACGTGAAGGACGGACATAGTGTGATCGAGACATGAGTGAAGTGAAAGTAACGGCCTGGGTGGAACAAAGGAGGTACGTAAGAAGGGGGGGGGGGGTTGAAGCAAAGGAGCTGCGTGTGTGTTGGTGTGGAGGAGATGGGCAGAGTGCAATGGCGGCGCAAGCCAGCGCATGCTGGCGGTGGCGTTACACCAGAAATGGTGCCTGGAGAAAATGGTGACCAAAATTTTTTTTGGGAAAAAAAGGAAAAAACTCCCGCACCGGCTGCCTGCTGTTGTGGTGATTAGGTCGTGCGCACGGTAAACGGTACGAAGCTGCCTCCCCTTCCGTTTTGTCCGACATTTGGTGAGTAGAATTAATTATGTTGCGCGGTGGAGAAGGTGTAGTGAGCAATGAGATGTCCCCTACGCGACGCGTAAATTCAGCGCGGCCGCCGTGGCGAGTCAGTTGGCGAGATGTGGTCTGGCGGTGCGTTGTTTATTCGATAACAGAGCTGTGGGGTGTCGACACCGAGGGTGCGGAAGTCGGTCGCCATTTATATAGTTAGATACCTCCACGTGCCAGAGCCTCCCCCAGTCCCGGGCATGGAAATGGCATGGAAATGTCAAATGTGTGAGAACCAGTGGTTTAAAAACAAGCCCAAAAATAACGCAACCCGCAACAACCAATATTTAAAAGCGACTTAACAGAAAAACAAGCCCAAAGCTGCTTATAATAAGCAGACATGGCAAAACTGATGACTTTGATAGCTTAGTCTCTGTGTGTGCAGGGTGCACACTCACTAGACTATTGGTTCTCAAAGTGGGGTCTGGGGACCCCCAGGGGTCCTTGTGGGGGTACCAGGGGGTCCCCAGCAAAATCAGTTAATTGAGCGCATCAATCATTTTAACCACTTCTATTCTTTGGCTGTTCAGAAATAGCAGATAGCTCATACAGTAGCACGTCCCTGGCACACAATATTTTTGGCTGTTGGCTTCAGACGGGGAGACCCCTGTTACTGAACAAACTATCAAAACTATCTATCACAACATAGACCTTTAGCTTCTTAACAAAAACCTTTTTGTTTGTTTCAACAAACCAAAAAAAACAACACCTACCCTTAGTACCCTACCTTTTACTGCAGTCTTTGTTGATTTCTAGCCTGCCATGTTTTGAATCTGCTGTTTTTATCTTGAAGTGGAAAATTAACTCCAAAATCAGCCTATGGTTTCAAACCCCTTTAAGGGGCCGAGGCCGAAGCCAATTAGGCCATTCCAATGTTAAAGACCGGCTCTGTCAGTGATAAGCCAGGACTTAATCTGCTCATTAAGCGAGAGAGGGAATCGATGTAACAGTGGACTGACTGGTCTTTGATGATTTGGGACTGGGGTTGCCAGTCACTTTACTGCAGTGTGGTTCTTTTATGGATCAGCCAGGGCCCACTCGCAAAATTGCGAAAGCATTCACGGCCCACCCATCTGCCCACTATCAGTGCGTTTTCAGAGCACGTTTATTTTAATGATCAATTAATCTATTTCGCTTCCGGACTGGATCAACAGAACTAACACAGTATTCCTATTCCTATATCGATATCACAATGAAAACAAATTTCAAATTTCAAAAATATACATTTTTTTTTACATATTAGCTTTTGATATTCATATTAGTTGGCAAAATCGTTGTGTTCTGCCAATTATTTGGGGGCCCCACGCCACTATCAAACATATCAGACAGTCTACATTTCCCAAAATGAAATGCATGTATTTCATTCAATGTGACCAGAAGCAGGGAAGGATGTAAGGAATGGATGCAGAGGAGGAGAGGGATCTATGCGTGAACCCGCCGCAGAAGACAAATGACAAATGGGGGGGTTCGTGTACAGTATACTGTACATGCAAATGATACTTGGCAATCTCAAAGACAATCAATGTTCGTTGGCTTGACCCACCGTGACCTTCTCAGAGAGAGATTGTAACTGAATGAGAGAGATTATGACACACACACACACGCACACACACACGCGCACTTGTATTGCGATACTAGTGAGGACATTGACATTTTCGGACACAGATTCTATGAATGCCATTTTTAACCCTAAACCTACAGCCGAATTAGCAGATCTTGTAGATCTTGCAGATGTGCTATTTTCGGTGTGCGACATCGGTGCGTGACTAAGTGTAAATAACTCCAGTAATAATAACCTTATTATAACCCTGACCTTAAAACAACCGTTTCTCTTGTGAGGTCCTCAAATGGTCTATTTCTATTCATAGTTTGACTATACTTGTGGGGATATTTGGTCCTCACAAGTAGAGTACAAACGCACGCACGCACGCAGGCAGGCACGCACGCACGCACGCACGCAGGCAGGCAGGCAGGCAGGCAGGCAGGCGCGCGCGCGCGCGCACGCACGCACGCACGCACGCACGCACGCACGCACGCACGCACACACACACACAGTGCCCCTCCTATCATGGTCAAGCTGTGTATTGCGAGTGCAGGCCAGCTGATCAAAGCAGCAGGCCATGTATTGTTTACTTTCTCTCTGTCTCTCCATCTTTTTATCTGCCCAGCTTTTGGCCTCCTGGGCTGGAGGATTGGAGCCAATGCCACTCTATGGCCAGTGGTGGACAATAACTAAGTATATTTACTTGAGTACTGTACCTAAGTCATTTTTTGGAGTATTCAGGTTTCTTTTGAAAGTTCATGACTTTCACTCCGTAACATTTCAATTAGAAATATTGTAGTCCTACTTTTGACTCGACTACATTGAAAGGGACTCTTGGGACGTCAACTTACAAAAATGTTTTTTTTTTGTTGAGAACTACTCATTTAGAAGGCATTTGTAGAATCGGGTTAAAAACAAAATGTACTTTGAAAATCTGCTACTTTTGAATACTAAAGTATTTACTTGAGTATATACTTTGTCGACCGCTTTTCTTGGCAGAACCCGCAGGCGGTTCGAAACCCTTCCCCTCTTTGACACACTGAGCTCCATGAGGTGCTATTATGGGTGAGTCACCCGGCACAATGGAGCAGGCACACACAGTCACTGGGGGGAGGGGGGAGTCGGTCGCGGACGCAGCCCGGTTTGGGCTGATCTGGGGGTGCCAGGGACGCGTGTGTGTAATGGGGTGCATCGATCCAAGACCGCCAGCCACTGTGTGTGTTGCTGCTTGCGTTCCTCCTCGGTTAATTATGCTTAATTGTACTTCCCATCAATCATTCACAAACAAGAGGGATTTAATCCGCAGCAACGGTTCTGACGCGCTTTCATAGGCACTCCAGTTTGTGTGTGTTTGTATGTGTGTGTGTGTGTGTGTGTGTGTGTGTGTGTGTGTGTGTGTGCCTGTGCTGTCAATCAGCAGCTCCGGCACCATGCACGTCTAAAAATGGAAACGCACTGATTTCTCTGCTAATTAATATCATCATAATTGCCATCTATTTAGCATAATACCTTAACTATGTGTCACATCGGCAGGGGAACAAGCTGAAACTTCCTATCGAAATAAATGACAAGCCTTTATACTGTACAACACAGCACAGGGATACACTGTGTCAAAAATGACATCACAACCATTGATACGAGTATAGTGATTGAATGGAACCAAGTACATTAACTCAAGCTTAAATTCTCCCCAATTTAGTTGTAATGCCAATTGATTCGTCCCCTCACACATTGCTGTGTCACCTGCCAGTGAGGAGGAACTTAAATAGACTATGTTAGTTCCATTGATCCGAGTTGGAACACAATTGATTGATTGATCGTTAAAGTAAACATGCCCTCACAATGCAAGTGCAATTGAACACTTTAAACATTTTCAAGTGGGCCCTGATCCAGTAAAAGGTTGAGAACCAGGGACTTACACCTTAGTTGACCGGAGTCCCCCAGGGCTCTATATTTGGCCCTCTCCTGTTTTTGCTCTAGCCTATTTGGCAAAAACATTGACTATTTTCACTGAATGTAAGCCCCCAGAACAGGGATGTACTCAGTACTGAGATGTACTTCTGGCACTTGTACTTCACTTGCACAATATCCAAGTGAAAAGTATTTATTATGTTGCCATTATGTTGTTCTACTTCACTATTTTTGGTGGCAAATATTGAACTATTTTCTACCTTATCTTCAAATAATTGACCCTCCTCTCTAATGCAATGCGCTATTTGCTCTGTGTCTCAGAGGAGGGATGCCCCTTCATCTTGGAATGAGTTGCAGAAGGATGTGAACCTAACTGAGCTGATCACTTTGGGCAAATTTAAAAATGTTGTCAACTGCCACACTTAAAATTGTTCGTAACCATTAAAGTTTCGGGTCCTGTTTTGCACTTTAACTAGATATTGTGTTCACTTGTGTCCATTATGTGATATATGTATTGTTTTCTATTGTTTGTCTATTGTTGTAATTGCTAAAAGTCGCTCTCGATAAAGAGCGTCTGCTAAATGCTTAAATTGTAAATTGTAATACTGCTGCCTCTTGGCCATGTCAGTATTGGAAAAGAGATGTTAATCTCAATGAGTATTTTAACCTGGTTAAATAAAAAATAATGAAGGATATGATGAGAAACCTGACTACCAATGACATTATCGGTAGGCAGGTTTGGTGATTTCAAACAATTTATTTATTTATATTTTTTGTAAATGCAAAAACAATTAATTCTATCCTAATTCTATTCTATATTATTTCCAAGAGAAATGCTGAAGTCTATTAGCTTGGAATCCACATCCATGAGGTCATTGGTAGGCAGGTTTCTGAACTACCCAAAGTCCACCAATGAGACACAGAGTGAGTAGACGGAAATGATGACATCTTATACAGAGCATTAGTGAGGACCAGTTATATGAAGATAAGGTTGGAAATTGGTGAAGTGCTTCTTTCACCACTGGATAAATCGTGACTGTTGGGTGGAAACCTTGTATGTCCATAAGCATTCTTTTTTAAACCATAATAAAAAAAGACATTGAAGTTAAAAGTTAAAATAGCCGATCTACAAGCTCACAACATTTTTTTGTCACACTCTTGTATAATGAAGTAGGGCATTAATTCTCAAAAAAAACAAAAAAAAACATAAAAAGTTGAAATATGGGTTGAAATACAAGGTTTCTGATGTGATACAGTACTGTATGATTCAGATTGTCTCATTGTCTCTAAAGTTACACAAATCAACAACCTATAGCAATGCAATGTCCTTCTTTACTGAAAGGAAACTATACACTCTAATTAAAAAGTTCCTGGTTGACTTTGGAAAACACACAGTAAAAATCAATGACAATATTTTCCATGTCTGCATTGTGATGATCATCATATCGAATAACAGGATAATACCGTCCAGTGCCAAACCCCTCAATATTCAATTACAGTGGTTGAACACAATAAAATCCTCAGTGTTAATCATTTGAGAGTGTACAAATGTAACCAAATGGACCCTCACAGATCCATTTTGTTAGATTTTTATTATTTTGTTTGGTTAAAATAAGTGTCAGATCCAGCTGTTTAGTGAACAGAAGGTACCAATTTTATCCAATCAGCAGAGAGATTCAGCATAAACAAGTGCAATTGAAAGTGATGAAACGAAAAATCAGTAGACAAAATTGGAATTGGAACACCATAGAACTGAAGTCGATGATCTTTGAGGGGTTCTCTCTGCTGATTGGATAAAATTGGCTTACTTTTCTGTTTACTGAAGAGTTTGAGAGACGGGGAGACCCCATAGTGAACAAAATTATTAGAATATAGAGCTTTAACTTTTTAACAAAAACCTTTTCACTTAAATTAACACTGAGGATTTTATTGAATGAAACTGCATGCATTGCGACGGAAAGTGCAAAAAGCAAGATTCACCCCACAGTAACGAACAGCGATAAAACGAGAAGGGGAGGTAGACACCCCCCCCCCCCCCCCCGACCACAGGGTGCATTGGGATCGCTACCGACATGCCGCGCCACGCCGTACACCTCATGAATAATTGCAACTGTTAACCTTTTCCCTCTCATATCTAGAACATACATCGCCTGCAAATGCAACGTTTCCCTCCGTGGGGATCGACCTTGCACAATGCGGGCGGACAAGGTCGGCCGTGCAATATTAACGAGCTCTGGGCCCTCATTTGCCAGGCCGGGGCGGTGTAATGTTCCATATAGGTTACATTTATCCCAAACGCAGCGCCACCAAATTCCAATCCGAATCATCTAATGGCATCTTTACCTAATGACTTCACCAGCTCCCTCTGTGCTTATTAGCCCCCCCCCCACTCCCTCCCCCGCTCTTCCTCTCTATGTCTGTTCTTCCTCTAATGGGGTGGAGAGGAGCACCGGAAGACATTAATACTTATAAGGCAAGGGGGGAAAAATTGTCACTTAAAAATGAATCACAGAAATAAGTGACAGCCTCGATTTAGTGTCACGCCGTAACATGGGCAACGAGGAAACAAGTTTAAGCCCGATTTATTTATATACTTTGTCGTACATCGGATTCTTTTTTTGCCGCGCGACACCGTCCTACGACGGGGCAAATATTAAGCATGATTTATTTTTTTTGGCCCATGCCCCTCAAAGATGAAAATAAGTTAAGATACATTTGATTGATCTCCAACCGACGGGAGACTCGGCTGTTTTCATTAGCCAATAATGAAGTCTTAACATTTGCTACGGTGCGAGCCAGACTGTTGCCTCCCACAACTTTTCTAATGCTTCCGTCATACAGTCTGGAGCACAGAAGCCTCCTCCCCACTTCCGTTTCGTCTTTAGAGTCATCCTGCACACCGTGTCTCCCCCCGACGCGAGCACGCACGCACGCACGCACGCACGCACGCACGCACGCACACACACACACACACACACACACACACACACACACACTAGCTCTGTGGGGTACATTTTCATTACTAAACATGCCTAGCTGCAGATGAGATGCTTATGTATGCCACGGAGTCATTTCCTACACCACACCACCGGGCGTGTTCGCATGGCAACAACAGAGTAAATGTCAGCCCTGGGAGTTTGTATTTTGGTCAATAGTGCTGTCACTATTGGAAACCTTGTATGTCCAAAACCGTCCGTTACTTTTCAGGAAATGAAAAACAAAACAAAAACAAAAACCTGTGTTCCAATGGAACCAGTGTAGTTATTTTTTAGTCACAAGCTAAGGTAATATTTTTCATTTGTTCAATGTTTATAAAACCCACAGACACATATAATTTTATTAGTGAAAATAGCTGATCTACAAGCTCACATTGAGCTTGTAGCTCAGCTATTATGAACATACAAGGTTTCTGCCCGACAGCGACGATTATGCAAAAATTTTAAGTCACTGTACCCAGTCACTGTATATAAGGCAATCTAGTCATTTTAATACACCCCCATATATCCCCGACTCAGTCAGGCGTTAGGCTTTTCCACCATTTAACTCAGTGGTTCTCAAACTCTTTCATGTCTGTCAAAAGACCACAAAATGTATAAATATTTGGCCGCAGACCCCCATCTGAAAGCGTTTTTTGCCAGGGACCCCCAGAAGAGAATATATTTTTCAAATTGTTTGTCAAAAATAGCCAATTTATAAATGGATTAAGGTTCAAATGATTGTGATACTATGTTATCTATTTTTGCTGGGGACCCCCATGGAACCTCCCCAAAGTCCCCAGAACCCACTTTGAGAGCCAATGATTTAACAGATCTGGGCTGTCATTTGGGGTCCCCAGGGATGGCAATTGCCACCACCCTTAGCGTTCACATTTAATCTCAAATTCAGTTACAGTTACTTACTCTGAACGTTTTTCTGTCAATCGCTGCTGAGTGCATCTCTATCCATGTCCGAACCTGTGTTTCTGTGCCTTATTTTCACGTTTTTCTTGTATCTTATTTTGAAGTAACGGTCTTGTGTTTCCTGTCTTCCATTGCAGTTTTTTTTCCTGCCTTGTCTCTCCACCTTGTGATTATTGTTAATTTGTGTCACCTGTGTCCTATTTGCCCCAGCCAATCCCTGTGTTGATTGTCCTTGAGGTCCCCTGTCTCTTGTTTGTTCCTCGTGTATTTAGACACAGTTTCCTTCAATGTTTGTTGGATCGTTTGTCTTTGTTACCGGTTTTGTAGTGAGTTAGTTCCCATTGATGGTTTTGCTCAGCTGTATATGTAAGTTCAAGATAAATTAATTGTCTTCCATGTCAAGATTTTGTATTCGTTGCATTTGGTTCCAACTAGAAAAACAGCTTGACACAACCATCTATATATGCCATTTGACACACATGTAATACTAATAGATGTTTTCTTCTCTGCAACTGTACTTTCATGAAACACTTTCAGTTTCAACCTGGTGTCCCTAGTTTTTGGGGCATACTGCTCTGACCATGATACTGACATGACACTGACCATGATACTGACATGACACTGACCATGATACTGACATGACACTGACCATGATACTGACATGACACTGAACATGATACTGACATAATACTTACATGATACTGAACATGATACAGACATGATACTGACCATGCCTTTATTTGAAAATGTAAAAATTATAGTGACCATATTCTTTTACCATCTGATTGAGCTCATGGATAAATGAGCTCTATCAGTGATATATAAAAAAGCCTATATGATATATAAAAGTCAGTTTCGCCAAAAACGTCACATACGCCCTTTGTGCTCCAAGGCCTCGATATAGTGCACTATACAATGATTAGGGAGTGATTTTGGACACATCCTCCGTCGTTGGAGCTTTCGGAACTGTCTGAGATTAATTTCATGGTGGTGCTTTCAGTTGTAAACCAGAAGGTGTATCCGTCCATATCCTTGGCACAAACCTCCTGGGGACTGTCACCAGTATCGACAAATCTGTCCCCCTGTTCAATGACAGCGGCAGCTCCACAAAAAGCTCCTTGGTGGTAACATCGTCTAGGCTTGTTGGCTGTTTTCGCCTTGTTCCTTGGTTGGACACTGTCGCACTGAATATGAGTGAGGCTGAGGCGTGATAAGTACAGTGCTAGGAATCCACTGTGATTCTTGTCATTGGGGGCAAGACCTGAAAACTGTCTCTCTGTCCTGGAAACTGATTTCCAACATGTCTTTCTCTTGACAAACCTTTGGCTTGTAGTTTAAAGCAATGGTTCTCAACCTTCTCAGGCTGTGACCCCCCCCCCCCCCCCCCCCCAAATAATTATATTTGAACTGGGGACCCCCCACCCTAACAAGCACTTGGAATGTAAGAGTTGAGGCATTACATCTAGTTTGACTCAGTTCCACAGATAAATATTGTGAAAATAGCAGATCTACATGCAAGCTCACAACGATCGGCTATTATTATTTTATATTATTTATATATTACTTATATTATTTGACAATTCGGCCAATGTTTGACCAGTTTGTGTAGTGTAGTTTGTTGATTACTTTTGATGCATTAATGGTCTTTTTCTAAAAAAAAGGCCTTAAAAGTCACTTCACTGTCATCTGGGGACCCCCCAAAATCTCGACCCACAGGTTGAGAACCACTGGTCTAAAGGATGATCAAATAATTGTAGTGGAGTAAAAGTACAATATTTGGATCCGAGATGTAGTGGAGTAGAAGTAAAAGTATTGGAAATTGGAAATACTCAAGTAAAGTACAAATACCTCAAAATTGTACTTAAGTACAGTACTTGACAGTACCACTGAATAGCATATAAAATGCAACGACAGCTTCACAGCAATTCTCCTCCTCTTTCAGGGCCCCCTGAGCGCCACGGAGGAGCAGGCTGGGGTGTGTGCAGCGGCGTTGGGTTTGCCTGTAACGTAAGTTGCGAACGCGCTTCTTGTCAAGTGAGCCGGCACCGCGGACAGCAGCAGAAGCCCGGCGGGGAGAGCTCTACTGTCACCGACATAAACGGCTGTGGTCACATGCTACTAGAGCAGTGACACTCTCTGGCCGTGTTCTGAGCCGCTGCCCTCGGCGAGCATGTGAGAACCGAGGGCGAGAGAGAGGGAGAGAGGGAGGGAGGGAGAGAGAGATTGAGAGAGGGAGAGAGAGAGAGAGAGAGAGAGGGAGTGGGGGAGAGAGAGCGGGACAGAGACGATGATGTGAGGAATGGGAAAATTGACAGCGAGAGGAAGGAGCCTGGAGAGCGTGCTGGCTCACTCGCCCGCTCAGTGCCCACCCGTCCTTGTCCTCCCACTCAGGGGTGGGAAGTAACCGAGTACTCGAGTACTGTACTTGAAGGTACTCTTACTTTGCTTGAGTGTTTCCATTTCTAGGTGCTTTACACCATAGTATACTACTTATACTATGTTGCACTTTTTACTCCACTAC
Organism: Gymnoscopelus microlampas; assembly: GCF_963454915.1. NCBI lineage: Eukaryota > Metazoa > Chordata > Actinopteri > Myctophiformes > Myctophidae > Gymnoscopelus > Gymnoscopelus microlampas. The sequence goes on from NC_139960.1 coordinate 4,777,517, forward strand.
ATGTATATGACAGCTTTAGTTAGTAGTTACTTTGCATATTTAGGTTATTAATAATCAATTAAATTATTTATCAAAAATGTTTCTAAAATAGCAGCTATTTTTGAATAGCCGAGATACAAAATGGGGCTTAAGTGGTTAAAGATCAATAATTATAGTCCAATAACATGATATACTGTGTATGATGAGTCTTTCTACATGGTATGTGGTATATGTGGTATTGATACTTTAAAAAAAAACGTCTTAGTACTTCTTCCACCTCTGCTCCTGCACTCACCAACATCCTTCCTCTATGGCCTGCCTGCCTGCCTGCCTGCCTGCCTGCCTGCCTGCCTGTCTGCCTGCCTGCCTGCCTGCCTGCCTGTCTGCCTGCCTGCCTGCCTGCCTGCCTGCCTGTCTGCCTGCGTGCCTGCCTGCTACTGGTACAGGAGCATCGGAGAGGGAATGATTCTTTCCGCAACCTGCTAAAAGGCTGACAACTCATGGCACCACGAAGGGAGAGTAGTCAAAAACATCATCTGGAGGAAGTCAAAAACAGTAGTCAAAAACATCACCTGAAGTTGCTACGGTACGTGGACACCACAGGGTAAGTACTCAAATGTTTTACTTAAGTAAAAGTATCAACACTGCAATATAGAAATACTCTGTTACAAGTAAAAGCTCCGGAAATTCAAAATGTACTTGAGTAAAAGTGCAAAAGCATTGGCATCAAAATGTATTTAAAGTATCAAAAGTAAAAGTACTCATTGTACAGAATGTCCCATTTCACAAGTTTTCAAATGTAAAACTTTTTCAATGTGTCGCAATGCGTCGCATTGTGAGCTTGTAGATCTGATATTTTCAAATGGCCGAAATGTATATAGGGCTGAAGTGGTTGATGTATGTTTTGTAATAACAATCAAAATGTACAAAGTAACTAACAGTTTTAGAATAAATGTAGTGGAGTAAAAGTATACTATTTGGATCCGAGATGTAGTGGAGTAGAAGTCAAAGTATTAGAAATTGGAAATACTCAAGTAAAGTACAAATACCTCAAAATTGTACTCAAGTACAGTACTTAAGTAAATGTACTTAGTTACTTTCCACCACTGCCACAGAGTTATTACAAAACCTTGAGTGGACACCAGAAATCCTGCGCCTGTTCATTTCATTTCACCCAGCACATACTATACTACCTTTTTCCCTGCTTCTTCCGCGTTTGGGCCATGACGTCGTCGGGACCTGTCGCATGCACAGTAGTGTCCTTTAGGCGTCTAAGTCACAAACCACCCGTGAGTGGACTGCCCCTCTTGGTCTGGTGTTGTAATGTGAACCGTATGTGAATTTATTCGGTAGAAATTTAGGGAAATTCTAAACCAATTCTAATTGGTTTGGGGAAATTCTAATCCCCTCCCCCTTGTAATCGCTTACACTGGAGCCAATGTCAGACTGAAGCTCCACGCAGCTTCAGTCTGATAATCAGGCTAGGCTTGGTGGACTCACTAGACAGGAGATGCTTTGTTTTGTTTTGTTTGTTGGTATAATACAACAGTGATTTTCAACCACTTTAACATCATGGACCCCCAGTTTGATTAGATTTTCTTTGGGACCCCAATCTACTGTATATTGTAAAATCCTCAGTGTCCATTTGCACACTCTTAGAGATACAGACCCGTAAGGGTTCATTAAGGTTCCTCACGTTTTGTTGGTTATTCATGCATCATTTAGCATTTGAGAACCCTCTAGAATCATTTATGCATTTTAGCCCACGGATCCCCAGTTGATATGACTTTGGGACCCCGGCTGTAAAATCCTCCACTGTTAATTTAACTCTGAGTGTACAAATTAAACCAAATGGACACCTGAAGTAACTCACAGGGACTCCCTGGAACCCCCTAAATGACCCCTGGGTTCCCTGAACCCCACGTCGAGAACCAGTAACATAGAGTATCTGCCCTTTCCAGCCTTGAACTTTGAAAGGTACAAAAAAGCCACAAAGCTGTTAACTAGGGTTGCATAGTAAACATCAGTGTCACCTCTGCACACAACACCCGCCAGTTTCATCATTAACACGACAGAGTTTAGTGCATTGGGCCTGCCCTTGTGAACAATTACCACAGCTCTATACGCCCTTTACTGCATCTGCTACCGCGGATTACGCGGTGTCATGTACAATGACTGCTTTTGCGGATGGCAACTTACAATTCCTTTTGATGTTAAAAAATCCCTAAGCTACGGTATTAAAAAAAAATAAAAAACAACTGCTGCCTCCCCTTCATCCTTCCCGCCTTGGAAAGAAAGAAAGAAAAAAAGAAAGAAAGAAAGAAAGAAAGAAAGGCAAAGCTGGAAATGCACAAAAATATGCGCACGTTTCACCGCCTGTGACAATGCACAGGGTTGAGCAAGGGGATATTGTGTATACCCGCAACAGTCTCTTTGATGTTCCCCTGTAATAGAAAAAGGATTTTTCGTTCCTCGATGTGTGGCTGTTTGCTGGGGCATTTTTCCGTGATTGACAGAAACAAATGAGTATCGTGTTCATCTCTGGGTCTTTGAAACAGCATCTGATGTCACTCCACGGTTTCCTCAAGCCCCGCATAATGGGGAAGCGGGAAGGAATTGTCAAGCGCTCTGCGCCTGAGCTCAAATTCACACACTTTGCGAAAGTCGAGGCAAAGGCCTGTCATTTCAACTTAATCCGTACAAGGCAGTGTGCGGCGGATTGTGAACTTTTCTGAAGTGTAATAGCAAGGTGAGGTATTATTCATGACCACTGACCTAGGGGGCAGCCAGGTAGGAGGGTTGGCTCTGGGTGAAGCGCAGTGTTGATTTCGTTGACTAAAACTATGACGAAAAATGTTAGTCGACTACGTTTTTTCACTGACGAAAACTAGATAAAAACTAAATAAAAACTAAGCTATGATGACTACAACTAAGACTAAATATACTGACAATTTCGTCAACAAATAAAAACTAGACTAAAATGAGATCCAGTAGTACTAAGACAAGTCATTTTATGTTTGGTGTCGGGTGTTGCGCTCTGAAAATAGCAGATCTACAAGCTCACAGCGCGTCGCGCTGCGATGCGTTGTGAGCTTATAGATCGGCTATTTTCAGCATGCAACCAAGTGTAAAATCAGCCATTACAACGCCATCAAGGCACCGCCAGAATACATTTTAGTCGACTAAATCAACTGTAGATTTAGTCGACTAAAAATCTTATGATATTTAGTCGACTAAAACCAGACTAACAGTAAAACATTTCAGATGACTAAAATATGACTAAAACTAAATGGAATTTGATTCAAAAGACTATGACTAAAACTGAATTAAAATTTGCTGTCAAAATCAACACTGGTGAAGCGGGGTGTCTTGGCCCCATCTATAAAGCAGCATTAAGGTGCTCCACATCCCGGAGCTCATTACGAGTGCACTGTCCCTCCGGACCGCCCCTGTTGGATGGCCTGCTTGTAATTTCTTATTAGCAGGTCATTCAGTGCCTTGATTTAATCTGGGAGACATTGGCCCCGTATCGATTTGGCAATGAGTGGAGAAGATGTGCGCTTAGCAGGGAGGGCTTTGTTTATTTACCCTCTTGCCATTTCCTTTTTTTGGGATGGGTGCGGTTTTCACGTCCCAGATTGGAATGACAGGCCATCGGTCATGAGACGATATGGTTATCTCAGACTGAGATGGCGAGCGGATAGGGCCTGGTAATAAGGACATTAAACATTTCCGAGTGGGGAAAGGGTGACCTTCCTGTCAAGAAATATGAGCTATTATGCTTTCCCGAGCTTAACCAACATACTGAAGATTAAACATGCGCCCTACTATGAGCCATGATCCCATTCATATGCATATTTTTACTTAACAAAGACGAGCAGAGGCCCGCGCTGAGAACTGACCCTTTTCAAAGCACTCACGTATACGCAGCTACCGTTTTCTTCCTTAGTCCAATAAATGTGATGTCTTTTGTCCTTAGATGGAAATAACAAGGCTTGTCTGCAGAGGCTTATTGGGGCTCGATGCTCTCCTTGTGGAGCTGTGCATTTGCTCGAATATGCTGAACTTAATTCCATAAACCGCTAAATTCAGAGTTGCAGACACATGCAGTTTTTCTGATTCATTGGCGTACACACTGGATTAAAGAAAAAGTGGAGGCTAACCACTTTCTGAGCTTAGCTTTTTCATAATAGTCTTATGTCTGTTTGGGGTATAGTTTGCAAGATTACATACATTTTTACTTGGAGCGCTTGTATATTGGCTATTTTGGAATAGGGTTTGAAATGGGGTTAAGTGGTTGAATAAAATGTTTTAAAATATTATTTTTGTACATTGAAGTTTAATATAGACATCGTCATCAAAATGTTATTTCTGTTTCTTTTTCTATTTGTTTGTTTTATGAGTTTAATGTTAAACTTTAATCAAATCTGTTTTTTTAATTGTCAAATCGTACTACAAAATTGGGATCGACGTCGGATCTGGCATCGGTCGTGCTCGGGCTCTACTACGGGGGTCAAACTAAGGGAGACACGGGGGACACGAGAGGGGGGAAAATGGATAACAGACAGGCAGCTTTGAGCTGTGTTCAGCCCCCATCACCTGACGGATGCTTCAGGGCTCCAACCTTGGCTCAGTGGACTGAAGAAGTGTGATAGTTTGGGGTCAGAGAATGTTGCCACTTGACTCGCTGGCCACGTGGCCCAACACTCCACACACTGCTTCACAGCTTTACCCACGTACTGCACAGGGACGCGGCTCGTGAAGAAGTCTTGAAAGGTGGAATTCACCAGCAGTACTATTAAACAGTTAACTAATCGATTTAATCCATTATAAAATAATTGATTATGGGTTAAAATGTGTCAATTTTTTTTATCTACAAGCCACAATGCGTCGCGTCACGTACTTTATCGGGCTAATGATAATAAAAAAAATTGATTCACATTTTTCGCAATGATTCAGTGATATATAATACAATTAAGAATGCAGAGGAAAAGGTTCTTCTTGAAAGTAATCGATAGATGCATCCCTATACTATTGTAAGGTGATTCATGTGTCATGCAAACAGCACTGTCTGTTATGGCAGTGAAATACCAGCCTAACTTTCATTTGATGCCATGTGGCATTCTGTTAAAGGACAACTTTGTTTTTTTACAACCAAGGTTTATGTTTTAGCTTGTAATTAAAGTGAATACAAGATGAGTGTTAACACATTGTGTGCCAGAGGTTTATTAAAATAGGGTACGTTCAGTGCCTGCATATCTTCCATCCACTTAAGTTGATACGTTTCGTGCTGTAGAAGCCCCGACGCGAAAGTGCATGTAAACAGAGCGTGCGTGCGAGGCGGCGGAGGGTCCCGACTAACGCCTGGAACAATAATATTTCTAACGCGATCCTCCATTGCAGAGTGATCGCCGATCGAAAACGGCTCACTTCCACCAAGTTAAAAAGAAATGGATTTTAGTGGCTTTTAGTCAAGGAGTTAACATTGGAGCGGCCGACCGGAAAGATTTTTGACATGAATCCACACCCGGCCTCTCCTTCTCAGAGACTCCTTGGATGATCCCAAAGTTTCGTTAGAGCGCCCCACGTGGGCCCCCTGTATAAAAAGAAAAATGGGCCAAAAACGGTCCGGACCGTTTATGGCACTCCCCGCATGGATTCTCAAAAACGGTCTGGACCGTTTATGGCACTCAATGTGTTAAAAATGGTTACCTCTGCCATGTGAATGTGTGAATGTCTTTGGAGAAAGGCAGTATAAAAGTGCAATTTTAACCATTAAATGAACCATTTTCCACCTACATCATCTGAGAACCTGTTGCACAAAGCAACGTGCCGACTCTATTCAAATACAAACTTGCCAATGGATTTCTTTACAAAATACACCACCTTGAAGAGAGGCTATCCTCTTCAAAGTGTTGTCATCTCCTTCCGTTTGAGACAAAATGAAGGTTAGTGTGGAAAAAGGGTAACTATGAATAATAAGCCAACTCATCTAATCAAATCATAGCTGTGCCGTAGCCCACGGTGAAATCTTATTAGCCGCCCGCTTAACTTTCGCTAAGCAGCAGGCCGCTGTAAGCTCAACGGGTGAGGCGGTCAATAAAATATGATCAGCAGATTGGGAAGAACATTTGAAGAACTCTCCACACGAATACATTTTCTTCCCCCAGTTCTCGGTGAAAAGAAAAAAGTGCTTTTGTAAGCAATTCTTGCAGTGTGACTTTTTTTTCCCTTGACTTTATCAAAAGGCATCATTGAGTTTTGATCATTTTAAATACCCTCTTATAAAAAAAGGGACATTACCATGTGATATAGTGTGTAGCAGTTAAGTCTCCTGTCTCTGGAAAATCATGTTCATTTAACTCAGAGAGTAAAAACTGAACCAAATGGACCGTTAACGGCTCTGTAACTCTGAGGCTGTACAAATGGGACCATTTGTAAACTCTCAGAGTTAAATTAACACTCTGGATTTCCCTGTGTATATAGGGGACTTACGCAAGGAGTGCCACTCGTCCTGGCGGATGGTCTTGGTGATGTTGTAGGACAGGTTTTTGGGGATGGTAGCCGAGGAGTAGTGGTACTTGATGTAGGAGCACCTCGCAATGGAACCTGCAGAGACGGAAAGCCAAAAAAAAAAGATTTTAAAAGTCAAGCCAACGGGACGTCCGTTACATGTCAGGCTGATGAGCCTGTGTGCCACCTCCAGATAAAATAATTGCAATCTTCTCGGGATAACATTGTTTCACGCAAGCATCATTATACTTTGAGAGGTTACGCTGGCAAGTCTTTATAATTGAATAAGCAGACATTGGCAAATGG
>NC_139960.1:4789314-4836814 GCF_963454915.1 Gymnoscopelus microlampas
AAGTAGAAAGTACTCAAGTAAATGTATTCCGTCACTGTCCACCACTGCATCCCTGTGGCTTTGAAAACAACCTTGTCGTGGTGTTTGTGTAATAGGCGAGAGATGCAGCCAGAGCAGCCATCATCAGTCTTGGTTGATGGAGAGGCAATGGAGAGCTGGTATGGATTTGTGTGTGTGTGTGTGTGTGTGTGTGTGTGTGTGTGTGTGTGTGTGTGTGTGTGTGTGTGTGTGTGTGTGTGTGTGTGTGTGTGTGTGTGTGTGTGTGTGTGTGTGTGTGTGTGTGTGTGTGTGTGTGTGTGTGTGTGTGTGTGTGTGTGTGTGTGTGTGTGTGTGTGTGTGTGTCCCACTCCTCTCCGATGCCAGAGGAAGCCTTGGAGAACTGGAGCGATTTCAAATGGTCCAATAAAGCAGGGGTCTTCAACGTTTTTCAGGCTAAGGACCCCTTAGCTGAGAGACAGATGAAGCAGGGACCCCCACACCACGACATAGTGGACTCATGTTAAATGTGTGTTTTCAGAAATATAACGACTTAAACCCTCAATACTTTGTCAACTTGACCTTTGGCTCCGTACTTGGTCTGTTCTTTTCCCCCTCCAACACCTCTTCACCAAAACTAGATCTACAAGCTCCCAACGCGTCTGCGACACGTTGTGAGCTTGTTAGATCTGCTATTAAATTGGCTAATGTTCCCCCCAGAATAGGGATGCGAGGGTTAAAGTGGTTTATGTAAAAATAAAAAGTCCCTATATCACACAAAGATTTGGCGGCCCCCCCTGCAGTACTCTAAGGACCCCCTAGGGGTGACTGGCTCTCATTGCAACTCGGCATCACTCAATACGTCTCACATGCAGCTACTGACTGACACCGCATTAAGAAGGCCACTTCAGGGGGAAGAGAACAGGATCTACGGAGCAATTTAAGCCCATTGACATTCTGCGATCATGGGGTTTTAAATGGCTGTTCTCATAATAACGCGACGGAGGGGGGGCGGGGGGGGGGGGGGGGGGATACAGCATGTTAGAATTCAGGATGGCTGAAGAATGGGGGGCTGCACATAATAGGTGCTGATCATAAAAAAAGCGTGGTGGCTGCGACTCATTCACATCAGTGACTTATCGTTCAAGCTAATCAATATGGTACACCGCTATCTGTTTAGGAGGACGAGCACACTCTCCCAGCCCCATTATGTCTGCATGGACTTGACGTCTTCGCCGTCGGGTGGAAACCTTGTATGTCCGTAACCGTTAGGAAAAGAAAAAAAAAAAGAAAAAAGAATCTGTGTTCCGATAGATCCAATGCCACGCTCTTATTTGTTAGGCTGATTTTGTAGTTTCCCAGTTCAGGTTAAAAACGACAGCAGATTAAAAACATGGCAGACTAGTAAGCAACACAGCGGCAAGAAAAACAAATGAATAATGAGTGTGTAATGAGTGATTTTCATAGGTGTGTCCAGAGCCAAGGGCATGCCAATGTAATGTGTATACAGGTATGTATATGTATAAATATCACAGATAAGTATTAATTATAGATAGAAATTGACTAGCGCAGAAGCTTGTTATTGATTGATGGTTTTTATTTTACTGTTATTCTGAATTATTTGCTTTCATTTGTTATATTGTTTTAATAATAATCCCTTGTCTGCAGGGAGTGTTGGTCGGGAGGAATCGGACGAAGGCTCTACGTCCTCCCAATGGGGGCTCCTCACTGGCAGGTGAGTTAGACCAGTGGTTCTCAAACTTTTTCATGTCAAGGACCCCCAAATTGACACTTATTAGCCCGCGGACCCCCATTTGAAAAGATATGCCAAGGACCCCCATAAGAGAAGATTCTTACGGCTCTAGCAGTGATTCTCAATCATTGTAATTTAAGGACCCCCCCAGTTTGACATGCATTAGGGCTACGGACCCCCATTTAATGGCATTTATACCTCTGGGACCCCAATTCATATTGTAAAATCAATGTTAATTTAACTCTGAGAGTGTACAAATGGAACCAAATGGACCCTAACGGGTCCATTTGGTTCCATTTGTACACTCTCAGTGTTACAGACCCATAAGGGTCCATTTGGTTCCTGTAAATCATTTAGCTGGGGACCCCCTGGTATCCCCTCAAGTACCCCTGGGGGTCCCCGGACCCCACTTTGAGAACCAATGAGAGACTCAGTAGGATACCACAGCAGTAATGTGTGGGGATGAATGAATTGGCATGATGACTAAATTGGGGAGGAAAAGGGGTAAAAAGGAATGGAAGGAATAACAAAATAATAATAATAAAAAGTTGAAATATGGATGGTTTCCGCCCGACAGCAACGTTGTGTTCAGGAGAGAGGAAAGATTATGTCAAAAAGGCATAAAAAACCCAGCTCAAGGAACTCAAGGTGGATTTTATAAGTAAAAGGCCTTCATTATATTTGGGCTATGGAGATATTAAAATATACCAATGCGTGTTGGCTTGCGCCTTCTTCAGGGTGTAGTAGTGACCCACCACTACTACACCCTGAAGAAGGCACAAGCCGACACGCCTTTAACTTAACCCATTGAGACCTGAAGCCGATTCTACATGTCTCCTAAATCCTAAAACAGTTTTCTGAAAAACGTATGTTTCTATATCAGTGGTGCTCAATCTTTTTCATGTCAAGGACCCCCAAAATGATATGTTTTTGGCCGCGGACCCCCATCAAAATATCTTGTTCCAGGGACCACCAGAAGCAAAGATTTGAGTTAAAATGTTCGCTTTATATATATATATATATTCAGAAGATTTGCACACATTTTCACGATTTTTGAATAGCCCAAAGTGTAAAATAATGCTTTTTAGCTCAAATCTAAAAACGACACAGTTCCAGGTCTTAATGGGTTAAAAATAAATACAATAAAATAAAATCCACCTTGTATGCCTTTCATGCCTCTCCTGAATATTATTCCCTTCCATGAGCATCGGTGGTTTGAGGGATACCAGTAGCGCTCCTGTAACTTCTTTTTTCAGCAACGATGTGTTGTTGGCAGAAGGACCTGATTTGGGGGGGTTTCTTTGGGGGGGTGCGGGGTGGGGGGCGGCAGAAACGCTGGGTCCGGTACACGCACACAGTCGAGTGCATTTAAGTCCAAACACTTCTGAGTAGATGAAAGAAAGGAAACCGTTTCACTTCTGTTGCCCCGAAAGTACCAGGGCTCAACAAGAGCTCTGGTTCCTGCCAAAAAAACAAAAGAAACAAAAAGAAAATCGAAAGTAGTGTTTGTCCGAGTTTTGTGCAACTTTCATCACGGAGGGGGTAGGCTAAGGGGCGCTGGGGCCGGAAGATGTTTAGGCTCTAAAGCATCTTTCAAGTCCCAGGGATCACCCAGCAGTACTTTTCTTCCCTGGATGAGGCATTCCAGACGCTGCTTGGCTTCCAAACAACACCGGCGGTTTAATTTGCCCCCCTGGCGTCGGTGCCAGACGACAGATTTCAGAGGTTTTTCTTTTCGCTCTCTTTTTTTTTAGCTTGATGCTCAGACACTCACAAGCCCTCCTCCTCCTAACTGCTTGCTTCCTCCACCAGAACATCTGCGAGATCAATTCCTGTTGACACACCATGCTGTGTATGTGAGGGATCGCTTTTGTGCTTCTTTGCACGTATGTTTATGTGCTGGAGCCCGACCGAGTCCTAGACCACCGATTAGCAGTTTTGGCAAACATTGCGTCTAAAGAGCCTTCGCCTATAATAATGACAAGCCCAAAATAGAGACGCCAGGCTGAAAGCGGTTGGGAAAAAAAACAGGACACATGGACTGCAAAAAAGTAAAATACTGACTGATGCCAGACGACCAATATATCAGTCTGGCACTATTATGCGCCCACTAGAATGCATAAAAGGGTAGCACACAACAATGCACAATTTAACAAAGCACAACCCAGAACGATTACTGTGAATCAGGAAATATGGCCTGGCAGTATGACGCAAGTAACCTTCACATATCTTGGACCCTTGCAGGCTTGCAATGTATCCTGGGAATGACCAAGCACAATTCACACAAACCTGCCTGTAGTGCCTCCGGGTTTGATGGGACCAGAGCCTCCTTTATCACAAGGGCATTTCCCCTCCTGTCCCTCCCCCTCCATACCTCCCCTTCTCCCCCGCAGGATTAATAGTGACAATTTTCTACGGTCCCTGCACGACAGCTCGACTGGATACCAAAATAAATCCCAGCATTCTCCATGCTTGCTCGTGTACCGACAACAACCATGGCGCCCGGGAGTAATAGGGACACCGCTGTGCGGCATCGCACAGCTAATTAAGGGAGCATCTCTTTATTGTGATGGTGTACTTTAAGTGACTTGTTGGCCCTCATGACAGGGTTTCAATAGAAACAAGAGGTGTAAGTCGTCTTGCAGCATGCAGAGTGGAAACTCTCTGCACTCGAGAACAACCGTTGTTTTTTTTCTTCTCTCAACCTCATGGGAGAGAGGGGAAAGAGACCTTATGTTGGGACCACTTTAACCACTTGAACCCCAAGCATCCATATTCTGGGGGGGGGTCTACAAACTCACAATGTGTCGCATTGCGTTGCGTTGTGTGCTTGTAGATCTGCTTGTAGATGTGCAAATGGTTCTCAACCTTTTCTGGATCAGGGCCCTCTTGAAAATATTGAAAGCATTCGCGGCCCACCCATCTGGCTCATTTGCAATACCCTCGCGGCCCACCAGTGGGCCCTGGCCCACAGATTGAGAACCACTGGCTTAAGTGGTTAAACCTGCACTCTATACCCCCCACCCCCCACCCCCACCCCCATCATCTCGCTCTGGACAGGAATATTGGCTGTGGTGTCAGATAGCATGGGCTACAGGCGTGTTACGCTGTGAGAGAGCTGGAGAAAAAAAAGGCTCATCGATAGGCTGTCTGACGAGAGGCCATCTCCTGTGGGGCCCTTAGGGCCAAGGTCTGATCACTGAGCATTGATCAGGCTCGATTTGCTGAGTGGTATTCGTATTACACCCTCTGGATCAATTAGCCGTGGAAGCAATTGACTTTAACATCGGCAACTCCTTGTCATGTCTGAGCATTGTTCTTTTGTTTTGTTTTGTTAATGTCACATAGGGCTGCATGGCAATTAACCAATTTTCTTTCTCGAAACCGTCATTCAGAACCAATCACAGTCTTAATCTATAATATAATATAATATTCGAATAACAGAGAACCAGATTTTCTGCCTGGAAGAAAAACATCTTGAGTTAAAGACTATTTTCATTAAACTTGATGCTATCAAGTGCCTGTTCCCAGGTGTGGACAGTACTCAACCCCAGTATAGTATAGATACTCCTGGTCAAATTACTACTCAAGTTGCTCAGTCAAATTCACAGTTAAGTTAAACTACTACTTGCTTCAGAAAAAATACGTTCATGCTTTTTAAAATAGTTAACTATTCGAAAGTACAAATTACAAAGTACATTTTCTTTTTGATATCAATGATTTGTATTGAAATATAGAAACCATCCCAAAAAAAAAAAAAAAAAAACATGGACAAAATAGCAGATCTACAAGCTCTCAGCGTGTCCCATGCATCGTAACGTGTTGTGAGCTTGTAGATCAGCTATTTTCACTACTTTTGAAATGGGGCTTATGCAATTTTGAAATAGTGGTTAATTCATAATGTATTTTTGTACGTTTGGGAAGGTGAGCTCAAGTAAAGTACAGATACTGTCCGCCAATGCCGACAACATAGAGTCGCCAAATGAGTCACCCGTATACTTAGACTAAGAAATAGAAGACTGAATTAATTTGAGCATGGCAAAAGCCATGATTTGTTTTATATGCTCGTCATTAATGTGGTGGGGGAGGGGACGATACGCCATAATACTGTTTTAGTTACCCCATACAGGCAGTGACGTCACCAAACGCACACAGCAAAAGCCTCAAGTGTCAATTTAACCCTAAAAGCGTAAAAAATAGACACAAATTGAAAAAGGAATAATCAGAAAAGGGGTGGAAAAAGAGCGTCTGTGAAACCGGTTGGGCACATATCCTAAAATGTATTCACGCCTCAGGTAATCCTGTCTTCCAATTTAAATATTTATAGAGGGATAAGGCACTATTCAATGTACTTAAAAAATAAAAGGGGAAAAGAAACCCAACGTTTCAAATGCCGCTATCAGCGCCACAGCTGTGACCCATTTACAAATATTTACCTGAGGATGAGCAATTATGTATTCAGTCCAAACATGTCACTCTGTCCTCCAGGCCCTTGAGGACATGAGTGACATGAACAAACATTCTTCAGCCACGCTCAATGCTTATTTATACTTGTTTATACGACGTCGTCGTGTGCCGAAAATAGCAGGTCTACAAGTTCACAGTTGGTGAGATATTTTTTCGGCACGGGACCAGTGGTGGAGGGAGATATTTTGCTTAAAGGAGTACTTCACCCATTTTCAACCTACTGTATCTTCATATAATTGCTCTAATGACTAACTCATTTTACGATGCACCATTTGTCTATGGACAGTTCAGAAACCTGCCAAACAGCAACATCATTGGTAGGAAGGTTCAAATTTTCATTATTTTCTATTAAAGCAATTAGAGAGAAGGCTGTAATCGTTTCTATTAGCTTGGAATCCCTATAGATGATGTCACTGGTAAGCAGGTTTCTGAACTGTCCACAGAAATGGTGCCATCTTATAAAGAGCATTAGTTAGGACCAATAATATAAATATTATGTTGAAAATGGGTGACGTGCTCCTTTAAGTATACGTAGCAATATAACGATGTAGTAATACTCTATCACAAGTAAAAGTCCCATATACAAAATGTTACTTGAGAACAGTTACAAAAGTGTTGTGTTGGCATCAAAGTGGTATACATTACTTACAGTACCAAACACAAAAGTACTCATGCAGAATGTTCACATAGATTATTGATAATGCGTAATGTATTCATCACTTCAGTGTTTCAGCTGGTAAAAGATTTGAGGAAAAAAAAGAATATTTTGATGTCTTTATGTGTTGCTGGGTAGATTAACCTACCACAATGTGTAGATGCGCCGCATTGTGAGCTTGTACATCGGCTATTTTCGGCATGCGTCAGTGTCTTACCACAAAGTATAAATCGGGCTTCCATGTGAAAGAACATTTGAGTCAGCTTTAGCAAACGCGAAAGACTAGACAATAATGCGTCCATGGGCAGCTTAGTGGTTAAGACCTCCACACGGCCGCAAATACACTGAGGTTTTTACTGTGCGCCAGGCTGCCAGCGTTCTTCAGACTACCTTTTTTTGTCTCAGTAGTCTGTTCCTTCTTTCTTTCTTTCCTTACTAGGCTTACCTTACTTCCTTCCTTAATTATTATTATTTTGCACATTTTCTCCCAATCTATTGACAGTTCCCTATGACTATACTGCAGTACTTGCCACAGCATGGAGTCGCCATGTTTTCACCTGACAGCGAGGTCTTCCATCAGGAGAGTATAATTACCCACAGAGGTTCCAAGCTATCCCCCCCCACGGCCACTGAACAGTCGCCCTGAACAACCAGCAGGAGTCACTACCAGTAAAGCGACAAACGCGTGATCTCTTTGCCGGCTTCCCACACGCGGACACTTCCAGCTGTGGGCGTTGGAGAGCCCAGACCCTGGTCACTCTCCAGAAGCAAGCGCTCTTGCCCCGATATGTTTGCTTCCCTAACCACTTTTAACCTGCCGCCCCCATTTTGGGCATGTCATTAGAGGCAACATTTTTCATAAATAGCTAAAACTGCCGATGCAATGTGTTGCTTGTGAGCTTGTAAATCAGCTTCTTTATGGCGACATCGTCGCACGACTAAGTATAAAATAGGGCTAATTAGGAGAGATAATCACAAGATCGCACACACTGGAAAACAAAAACAAAGAACAAAACAACAAAGGGGCGGGGGGGGGCTCTCCGTGGTAATTTAGTCAAGTAAACATACCAAGGACCTCGCACCACCCGCTGCGCTTTTGAAAAAAGGCGGTGTAAATAACTGGAGGCGCTTTATTAGGGGGAGCTTCTTTAAGTCCTTAGATGTACATGTGAACAGGGAGCATCATACACTCCCACTGATGCACTTATCCATGAAAGCAAGAGCCGGGGGATGAGAATGGAGGAGTAATGCGACGCGAACGCTTGACTGATACATTCAATATCTTTCTCCATCAATCACCTTAACCCCCCCTGTCTCTCTCTCTCTCTCTCTCTCTCTCTCTCTCTCTCTCTCTCTCTCTCTCTCTCTCTCTCTCTCTCTCTCTCTCTGCTCGCGGTCGGCCCAGAGCTGTGTTGCACTCAGGCCGTTTGGTCTCCTCTGCTCGGGGGGGAGTGCCACATTAGTCACCATTACACTGCTCCTCCTCCACGTTAGTCTGTTTGTCTCTGCGGATGCATGGCGGGGAGGACAGCGGAGAAAGAGGAAGTCTACCCCCCCCCCCCCCCCCAAACCGAGGTCATTTTGTTGCACCGCAAGACACACTACTGTGCGTTACATGACAGTACACCCCTTCTCTCACACACAGACAGAGAAAGAGAGAGAGACAGACAGACAGACAGACAGACAGACAGACAGACAGACAGACACATGAGAAGGGGAGGGGGGAGGGCTGGGTTGTAGTGTGGGCATATTGCTCAAGCTCCCCCAAATGGATTTCTAACTCAGTCATTTTATCCAAATTGCCCTTCAGCATTCTGCAAACATCTCAGAAGCAGACATCATTTCCTGCCTCTTTACTGATTGTGACTGGAAGTGACTGCAGCATCACACTGGAGCCGTGTGCGTGTGAGTGTGTGTCTGTGCGCGCGCGTGTGTGTGTTATGTGCATGCGTGTGTGTTGTGTGTGAGAGATTATTTCTGTGTATATTTATGCGCTCAAATGTGTGGATATACATGCAGTAAGTTTGCATATTGTCGGCATGCGCGGTGGCTAATTTCAGAGCATATTTGTGTGTCTTTGTGAGTGCGTGCGTGCGTGCGTGCGTGCGTGTAATGCCTATGTAGATTTGTTGTGTATGAAAGGAAAGGGGAAGTGTTTGTGAGTGACAGAGCGAAAGAAGACTAATATGATGTTTTCCTGGAGTGCTGGGACTTGACTCCTCCTCCGAAGGCTAATGCGAATGTGTGTAATGTTTGGTGTCGTTCCAGTGAAGACCTCCTTGGCTTGTGATGTGGAATCCAATTGGTTTTCTCAACTGAACCAACATGGACTCGTGGACATCTAGGATGTCACCAATGCGTGAAATTACTGCGGCCGAGGCAAATGAGCAACTAAAACCCACGGCCACATTTTTTTTGTTCTTCTCAAATTAGGCTAATGCAATTCGCAATTCGTGGTTGGAAAAAGTCAGGTCTTCCAGTGCCCTAATCTCTCAAGGCAGATTCTGCAAACAAATCTGTCAGCACCACTGCCGTAAACATGTAATGTTGTTGTTAGTAGGAATAAACACAGAAGCACTGGGGAGGAAGTGGACTATGAAAGGAGAGGAGCCAAAGCGAGGTCCTGTGTCCACACCAATTTTTTATTTTTTTTAACGAATACTTAGCTGTCAGGGTGGCCGACAGTTAATCAATCTAATCAATGTAATTCGAAAACATAATCGATTTGAATCAAATATTAAATTTCATTGTGTTTCTAACATTCTCTTCCATACATTTATTCATTAAAATAAGTCCAGAGAGAGAGAGAGAGAGAGAGAGAGAGAGAGAGAGATGGAGAAATGCCTCCAAATAATGAATAGCCTATCACTCTGCCCCAGCAGAGCCACTTGCAGACCCTATACATCAGTGGTTCTGCAACGTTTTTAATTTCAAGGACCCCCATTTTTTATATGCATCAGGCCACGGACCCTGATTTGATACGATTTTTACGGTATCTCTGGGACTTACACTGTAACGTCATCAGTGTTAATTTAACTCACAGAGTGTACAAATTTGTTCACTCTCTGAGTTAAAGGCCCATAAGGTCACATTTGGTTCCTAACTACTAATCATTTAGCCGGGGACCCCCCTGGAACACCCCCCCCCCCCCCCCCCCCAGGACCCCATGTTGAATTGAATCACTGCAACATACAACCTTGAGCAGAGTAGCTTTTCCTCCGTATGTCATCAGCTTATTCAGAGAGACAAAGCAAAGTGTATGATTCTAACAAGCAATTGCATCACATTCACTGCTGTCTTATTTTCCATCCCAAAGCCGTTTTGTGACCTAAAAGGACCGCTTCATCTGTTACATAACATAACTTAATGTGTTAGTCCTCGCTAATGCTCATTATAAGATGGCACCATTTCTGTCTACTCATTCTGTGTCTCAGAGGAGGGCTGTGGACACTTCAGAAACCTGCCTACCAATGACGTCATTGATAGGTCAGGTTTGGACATTTCAAACAAGATTTCAAACTTTTTTGTATAAATTATTTTTCTACGTATGTATGCAACAACATGTTTTTTATTTCAGGACGCTATCTTTACAGGAAGATCGAAGGCTGTAGTTTTTATTAGCGTGGAATCCCCATCGATGATGTCATTGGTAGGTAATTTTCTGAACTGTCCACAGCCAACCAATGAGACACAGTGAGTAGACAGAAAGGGTGCTTATCTTATAATGACCATTATTGAGGACCAATTATACAGTATGAAGATAAGGTTGAACATTTGTGAATTTTTCTTTATTTTAGTGTGACACCGTCACGTCGATTTGTCCATATAAGAAACACGCTTCCCTTTTATCCAATTAGTCGAACAAGAAGAAATCGATAGAATAATCGCTAAGAAGGTAATCGATACTATACTGTATAACTGTAATACGAGCAAGTTAATTGCATTCACCTAGCAGCTGTGGTATAAAAAAAAGAAGCATGCATGGGAACAGGTGAATGCAATTACTGTAACGTCTTGGTAAGTTAAAAAAATAATAAAAAAACAGCAACCAAACAGCAGTGCTGGGAATCCCCGAGGAAACAGGGTTGAGAGCCGCACTGTTTAAAAACACCCTGGCATACGCGGCTGTCAGCATCGGCATTAGAATGCACACATAGCACACTCATTTACCATGATATCCCTTAGGCCCTGTGGGGAGCCAGCTGCCTCTGTCCCGTTCACTTTGTCAGTGGTGGAAAGTAACTAAAGTACATGTACTCGAGTACTGTTCTTACTGTAAGTGCAATTTTTTTAGGTGCTACTTGAGTATTTCCATTTTTCAATGCTCTATATTGCTGCGCCACACGGCATCTGAGAAGCAAATGTTGTGCTTTTGAACTTTTAAACATTACAAAACAATAACATTGTGAGCTTGTAGATCAGCTATATTTGAAAATGTTTGACACATGAAACATTTTTCTATTTTAAATGGGCCATTCATGATTACTACTTTTACTTTGGTGCTGTAATGATGCTGTCACGATCCGCTCCTCGGACCGTGGACTGACTTCATTATTTAGCCATTGTCTGAACTTAATTGGTATTGGACCCTTTTGGACCCTCTTTCTGCTGTATCGTTCCCGGTTCTCCTTGTACTGTTATTTTGTAGTGATGTCCAAGTGTTTCCTGTTTAACCTAGTTAGTGTTTCCTGTCTTGTCTCACCTCCCTTTGATTAGTTATGTTCTCCACCTGTGTCCTGTTGTGCCCCAGCCAATCCCTGTGTTAATTGCCCTTAATTTGTTCTCACCTGTGCCTAGCTAGTCCTTGTCTATTTATATGCCCCTCTGTTTCCAGTCTGTGTTGATTCATTATTGTTGTCACAGTGTTCTGTCGGTTACCTAGCCTTTCCTTTTTTTCCCTGTTTAGTTAATAAAACCCCTGCATCTGATCCGTTCTGTCTCCGCGTCACTGTCTGCGCTTGAGTCCTACACTTCTCTGCCCCGCACCGTGACAGATGCCTACTTTAAAGGTAGGGTAAGTGATATTTTTTTTGTTAAAAACAAGTGTTAAATATATCTATTTTCAGATAGAAATCATTGCTATAGAGGGTTTCTTCAGTAACACAAGTCTCCCGGTCTCTCCAGCTCTTTAAGGTTACAGAAAATGCAGTTTCGGGTCAGGATAGCAATTTTATCCAGTCAGGAGAGAGAACTCACACAGGATACAGGATAAACAAGTGCATTTGGAAGTGATGATACAAAGAAATGAGCCGACTGAAATTGTCAACCCACCTGAAAATGTATTTTATTAAAGAGCTGGGGGGACGGGGATAGCGATGATTGTGCTTCAGCCTTTTGACTTGTAACAGAGTAAGAGATGTGAGTATTTCTTCCACCCCTGCACTTTATGCCCGTGGCAGAGCGTTCTGTTGGACAGCCTTCCACCAGATGGAATGAGGTCGTGCCACAGTTCAAGCCCTGCGTTGGCCTGGTTTATTTTCTACACACACACACACACACACACACACACACACACACACAGATGCACGCGCGCGCGCGCGCGCGCGCACACACACACACACACACACACACACACACACACACACACACACACACACACACACACACACACACACACACACACACACACACACACACACACACACACACACACACACACACACACACACACACACACAGAGACACAGACACAGACATTCACACACACACACACCCTGTCCTGTTGGGATTAGAGCGTTCTGATGCGGTGGATGCACAGCTGGAGGGGACTCCCCCGGGAGGGGGGGAAGGGAAGCTATAGCTCAGCAATTCTCAACCATTTAAAAAATATATTATTTCAAGGACCCCCAGTTTGATATTACATTAGTCCACGGACCCCCGATTGATATCTTTTTTTCAACTTTTTTACTTCTGCCCCCAACCTACACTGTATATTCCTCAGTGTTGATCTCTCTCTGAGAGTGCTCGAATGGAACCAAATTCGTTCCATTATCAGAGTTACAGGCCCGTAAGGGACCGCCTAGGGGTTATGAGGAGGTACTACAGGGAACACGTGAGAGAAAGTAGAAAATGTTAGAATTTATTTCAGGGTCATGCAACATGTTTAACTATAAAACACTGACAAACTTTATCTGAGCCTGATCTCAAAAGTGTGTGTTTAAATGTTTAAAGATTCTTTTGTGTGAAAACAGCAGATCTACAAGCTCTACAAGGACAACACCTCGCATCGGCTATTTTCAAATATCCGATGGATATAGGTTAAAAGTGCACATGTGACCTATAGTCGCTTTTTTGGGGTTGTTTCCATAGACCTGGTTGCTTATTTCTCTCGCAACATCTTGCAACACTGCCTACAGCACTCCTGTATGGCATGGCAACATTATCGACAGCAATAACTCTGGAGTGTGAATGGAACACGTCAGACCCCTTTTGTGCGAGCTAAGGACGGCCACAGTTGCTGTGACTACTGGCAGTTGGTCACAGAGTCGTCGTGACTGGGTAATTACCGCTGTTAGAGGGTGTTACTTATAGCCTCGCTGCCTGGAGCCCAGCATGTGCGTGCCACTTTCACAATCCCGCTGCCAGGCAGACGACAACGCGCCGAGGAAAGTGACATAAAATGGAGGGGTTTGGTTAAAAGATTATCATGACCCGGTAGTTTGGTTTGGGGGGGGGGGGGGAGGGTGGCGGGCATGTCACATGTTTTGGTTAAGCTCCCTACAGACTAGGGGGTTTGACCGGATAGTTCAAAGTCTTCATTGAATTATCATGACTAGACCATACCCGGTCGGCGCAGCGCATCCGTGGGGGGATATGCGCACATGATCTGGCAACCCGGGAGGCAGTTCGTCCCATAGCTGGGCAGCCCCGTAACCATGGCGACAGTGTTTGACACAAAAACGCTAATAAGAAGCTGAGATTTGATGAAATTGAAAAACGGGCTTCACAGTTGCGGTCAGATGGTAATGGTCAATGGCTGTGTGCAAAATCAGAGCAATTGGTCCAGCCAGTGAGGAGAACCGGGTATCTTCACTCACGTACTCACCACCACTACAGAGGTTACTAGAATTATAGTAGGATATGCGTTTTTGTACATTATGGTCCCATTAATTATAATTGATGATAAAGTAAGGTTCTGCTCTAGGGCTCCTACTGACTCTACTGAGCGAGTACCCGCCCTCGCTTGCCCTTCCAGCCAATGGCATTGGCCGGACATTCCAAGAAGATTTGAATTAGCTGAAATAGTGGCTTCAAATGCGGGTCTGTAGAAACCAGTGGTGCATGCATGACGTCACCGTTAGCTGTGTCCATTCTTTTTACAGTCTATGGTAGTGACACAAAACTGAGAGTCAAGAGAACATCACAAAAAGAATATGAAGTACACAACAGTATACTCCCTCGTAACCTGCACTATGCCGAAACAAAATACACAAGTCTTAGTGTCATTACAGTATCCCGCACTATAAATGCATAGCCAATACTTACAATTAAAATGTCCATGCATAGCTGATAAACACAATCATAGTGTCGTTACAACATCAGCAGGATACACAGATATCAATACATTCAATCACAGTGGCATTTCAACATAAAAAAAAAGAAAGAAAAGAAACAAAGGTATCAATACAGTAATTTATCAGAATTTAGCACTCACGACATGATGAAGGTAACGCCACTATGTGCCTATCTGTCCAAGGCAGCGTCTCTCGGGGAGCATCTTCATCAACCCTAGCGTCCCTATTCTGGGCATGTCATAATAGGCGAACATCTGGCAAAAACTGGTGCTATTATGGGGAAATAGCCGATCTACAAGGTCACCAATGTTTGGCGAAGAGATTTGGTGTACAATTTAGGTACACCAAAGGTAAACACATACTGTACATCAAATGCATAGAGTAGGGCCTCAGTAAACTAGGATCACAGGAACCTAGCATCAGTCTAATAACAATAGACAATGGTGCAGAGGGGGAAAAGGAGGGGGACCAAGTTTAGACCCCTGGTGGACACTAGTCAACGAGGTAGGCTAGATAGGGGATGGCAGTGAGGGAGAGCGGCACTTGGGAATCGGAAGGTTCTCATTTCAATCCCCGGCTACCCCCTGGGTTTAACGTTGACGTGTCCTTGAGCAATACACTGCAACTCTGACTGCTCCTGATGAGCAGGTTACTGTACTTGGTGTCTTGCATGGTTTCTTCTGCCATCGGTGTGTGGATGTGAGTGTGAATGTTTAGCACATTGGATAAAGGCGCTAGATAAATGCACCATGTTTTTACAGTAAGTGGTAAAAAATGATGGTCATTAGATTGAAGCGAGTGGAGTGAGTGACACATGAATCCTTCACATGGCGGGCCCTGTTACCCTTTAGTCTTGACTAACTCCTCCCTGGCAGTGCCACTTCCTCAGCAATAACCAATTAAAGAGCAGTAAAAACTTGCCGCTGTTGCCCCGTAAAAAGCCCAGTAGTATTTTTATGGTAAATCCTGCTCTTCTCTCACAGCTTAAATTCTCCAATACAGCTTCAGGGCTATAGGCAGACGAGTTACCTCACTGTAGTTTCTGTACATTTTTAGTTTTTACAATCTCACTGTAGTTTCTGTACATTTTTTGTTTTTACAATGTGGCTCTGCAGGAGGCAATGGTGGAAAGTAACTGAGTACATTTACTCAAGTACTATTTTGAGGTATTTTCCTTTTACTTTACTGGAGTATTTCCATTTTTCAATACATTTTAGTAATACTCCACTACATCTCATGAGGCAAATATTGTAGAATTGGAATTCTTTTTTTACTAGTTACTTTGTAGACTTTGATTATTGTTATAATACATTAACCACTTCCGCTATACATAGACTATGGCTATTTGAAAGTAGAAGATCTACAGAGATCTACAACGCTTTGTGAGCTTGTAGATCTGCTATTTTCAAAAGATTTTCATAATGTTTTTATAAAGTTGTACTTTTACTTTTGGTACTTTAAATATATTTAGATGCCAATATTTATGTACTTTTACTCAAGTACATTTTGAATAGTGGACTTTTACTTGTAACAGAATATTTGAGAAATATATATATATATATATATATATATATATATATATATATATATATATATATATATATATATATATATATATATATATATATATATATATATATATTATATATAGAAATGGGACATTCCAATAAATGTTTTTATACTTTTACTTGCAACAGAGTATTTCTACATTTTGTTGTATTGCTACTTTTACATAAGTAAAAGAACTATCGAAGTACTTCTTCCACCACTGCATTTGTTTTATGACAATAAGTAGGGGAAATGAGAATGGGATTGATTTAATATCATTATCTGTGTCTGGATTGTGTTCCTATATTCATTGCCTGATATATATTGTTTTTAAATCAGAGGATAGAGGCTGTAGTACAGAGTGCAGTACAGAGAGACTAACCAGGTTTTCAGTTTATTCCCGGAATCCAGACACAGATAATGATGTTAGATTAATCCCATTCTCCTTTCTGCTCTTTGTTTTCACTAGATCTTCAAATCCAGCCCTATATTGCGCTGATCAGAGCAATGGTCACCGCATTATGGCCATTTGAAGTGTTAAACACAGCTGTAACACTGCTGTAGCATATGTGTGCAATTTAGTTTTTTTGGTGTGACTATTGTCATGGCCGACCCCTGAACAGTGTTTGTGGCACGTTTGGTGCGGATTGGAGCAACGGTGTGCCTGGGGGGCAGTGGTGTAAAGTAACTAAGTACATTTACTCAAGTGCTGTACTTTAGTAAATTTTTTAGGTACTTTTACTTTACTGGAGTATTTCCAATTGTCTATACTTTTACTTCATCTCAAAGGCAAATATTGTAGTTTACACTACAATTATTTGAAAACTTTAGTTATTAGTTACTTTGCAGATATAAATTATACATAATAAAACAGATATTAACCACTTTAGCTTTTACCTATTTTATACCAAGGCTATTTGAAAATAGCCGATCTACGAGCTCACAACGCGTCGCATCGCAACGGGTTGTGAGCTTGTAGATCTGCTATTTTCTTTTTAGTACTTTTACTTTTGGTGCTTTAAGTAAATTTTGAATTCCGGACTTTTACTTGTAACAGAGTACTTCTACATTGCAGTAATGATACTTTTACTTAAAGTAAAACATTTGAGTACTTTTTTCCACCACTGCTGGGGGGCCCTGACGTGGCTCCTGGTGTGACTATCCTCATGGCCGATCCACACGGTCACAACTTTTTTCTGTTCTGGCCCCACAGTGGTGGAATGAACTTCCCACTGATGTCAGGACAGCAGAGTCACTGCCCATCTTTCGCCACAGGCTGAAAACCCACCTCTTCAGGAAACACTACCCTTCCTCTTTGCCTGGCCTACTTGTTGTTAACTAGTTGTACGAACGCTTGTTTTATTGTTGTATTGCTTTTTTGGATCTTGTTTAGTCGATACACTTATTTGTTTTAGCTCCTGCTCATTTGATTTTGCTATTTCGTCTCATCTGTTTAAGAAAGTAGGTAGCTGATATATTGCACTTTTACCTTAGCGCTAGGTATACTCTTGGTTGCTTGTTTTTGCACTAAATGCACTTAAGACTTCTGGTGATTAGTAGTTTTCGTTCCCTACCTATGTTGAATGCACTTATTGTAAGTCGCTTTGGATAAAAGCGTCTGCTAAATGACTGTAATGTAATGTAATGTAATAGTAATGGCAAACCCCTGAACAGTGTTTGTGGCACGTTTGGTGCTGATTGGAACAACGCTGTGCCTGTGCACCTTTGCTCTGACTGTTGCCTCGTCTGACAGGCTCTTTTCCCCCCCATATCCTGAAAAGTCGCGCTCTTGGACATACGCGCATGGTTTCCCCCCGACAGCGACAATATTAAAGCAGTAATTAATTTGCAATATATCATGAGATATGCCGTATCTGTAACTCACAATAACCGAACCAAAACGGAACTGCTCACGCACACACACGCACGCACGCACGCACGCACGCACGCACGCACGCACGCACGCACGCACGCACGCACGCACACACACACACACACACACACACACACACACACACACACACACACACACACACACACACACACACACACACACACACACACACACACACACACACACACACACACACACACACACACACACACACACACACACACACACACACCATTTAGCCCTTGGAGCCAGTACTTCATTATCACCAAAACCAATAACTGCAAATGAGCCAGATGGTTAAACTGATTACGACCCAAGCAATCATCTTTTGTGCCACATCAGCTTCCATTGTAGTCTAAAGAGAAAGGTCTCCCAACAAACCAACAGGCAGGGGAGGACTGTATCAAAGTACATTTACTCAAGTAGTACCTTTTGAGGTACAGTACTTTTACTTGACTTGAGTATGTCCATTTTTCACTCCACTACTGTACATCCCAGAGGCAAAATATACCACACAGTTTTTACCCTTTAACTCTTTGACTGCCAGAGTATTTACACATCTACCCCCCTTCCTTGCCAGAGAATAACATTGCAAAAATAGGTAAACTGTGAATTTTGTCTCCGTTTATTTTTTAACATTGAAGTGAATGGAGCAGAAAATCTTCGTATCGCGTTATCTCCTGCTTCCTGTGTGATAAAAAAAAAATGTTTTTTGAAAAAGAAAAAAAATAAAAAATAAAAAAAAATAATAATTTTTAATTTTTTCAAAAATCTCGTCAATCTCGTCGACGGCTGGCTGAGCCATGCGGAGAAAAACGAGAAATCTCGTCAATGGCAGTCAAAGAGTTAAGGCCTATTTTATACTTAAGCTATTCGAGAATAGCTGATCTACAAGCTCACAACATGATATAGGGGTTAAGGGGTTCTTTATAGAACCATTAAAGCTACTAACACATATTTAGAAAGCTGTTTATGTACTGTAGATCAGAAAAAGTATGACAGATTTTGATACATGCATTTTACATTTTGGATACTTTCACTTTCACACTTTAAGTACAGTATATTTCTTTTAAATTGTGTAAAAAATCTACAAGCTCATAGCACGGCACTGCTATTTTTGAATAATCGTGAAAATGTGTGCAAATCTTTGAATATATATTTTGTATATATTTTTATATTTTACAAATATATAACATTTGTAAAATGTTTTGTTCCAGGGACCCCCCAGAAGCAAAGATTTGAGTTACAAATGTTCGCTTAGAAAATATATATATACTCAAAGATTTTCACAACTTTTGACGATTTTTCAAAAATAGCAGATCTACGAGCTCATAGCGCGGCACTCGGTGCCGCGCTATGAGCTTGTAGATCTGCTATTTTTGAATAGCCAAAGAAATCTAAAAATGACAAAGATGTGTCCTCGGATTGAATGGGTTAACGTGCACAGACAGCAGCAGCAGCAGCAGCACGAGGCCACCTGTGACAGGCTGAGCGAATAACAGGTTGACAACGTAACTAGTTTAGTAGGTCATCTGAGAGGATGGCACGGCGGCTAATGGTGTTGATTACACCCTGAAAGGCCGGGCCGTGTTCATTTAAAATGTACCCGTAAGGTAAGTATGCGTCTGGATATATTTAGATTTGCACATGTTTCGTTTTGAGAGGTTGGTTAAAGGTAGGGTAAAGCTACCTATTTTTCGTTAAAAAGTTAAAGCACTATATTCTGATAGTAATCATTGCTATAGAGTGTTTGTTCAGTAACAGGAGTCTCCCTGTCTCCCCAGCTCTTTAACAAACAGAAAATACATTTTCACAGGTGGGTTGCCAACTTCAATCAGGAGATTTATCAGCTTCAATTCGATAGTGTTCCGGTTAAAAACAAAATCTGTTCATTTTGTTGTGTCGTCACTTCCAATTTCACTTGTTTAATCTGTATACTGTGTGAGTTCTCTCTCCTGATTGGATGAAATTGGTATCCTGACCTGAAAATGCATTTTCTGTTTATTATAAGAGCTGGAGAGACAAACCCGTTACTGAACAAACGCTGTAGCAATGATTACCATTCAGAATAGAGCTATTTAACACTTATTTTAACAAAAGAAAATCACTTCCTACCCTATTCTATAAATGGGCCTTCTTTGTCTTTATGGTTGCTGTAACAGCTGATGATTCATGTGTTTGTCTATTTCCTGAGCATTTTATAAGATTACTGTGGCAGTTGTAACCCTTTCTACAATATTTTGCAATATTTTGACACATTTCGAAAACGTTTGAAAAAAAAAACTTGTGAAATTGGACATTCTGCATCGAAAGTAGTTTTACTTTTGGCACTGCAAGTATATTTTGATGCCAATACTTTTGTAGGCTACTTTTACTCAAGTAAAATTGTGAATACAGGACTTTTAGTTGCAACAGAGTACTTCACAACGGTCGGTCCATCTGTAATAGAGGACCCTACATCTCCCCTCAGAGGACTTTGGCTTTGAAGGGAGTGATGGCAGATTGATTTCAGCTACTGTACAGAGGCCAGGTCTCTCCCTATAGTGTAAAGTAACTAAGTACATTTACTCAAGTACTGTGCTTAACCACTGAAACCCTCTAGTCTTAGTAAAATGGACCTGAGAGACAACCGTACCGCTGTTTTCCGTCGACACCAGATCTCTTCGTCAAAAAATAGCACAATGTGTCACAATCTGCCATTTCTGGCTAATGTTACTTTTGTCTTTAGTGGAGTAGGTCCATACTTTGTACTTCTGCTCCACTACATCTCAGAGAAAAATATTGTACTTTACCGTACGCCACTATTTGGAATCTTTAGTGGTAGATTTACATTATCATAACAAAACATACAGTACATCGACCAAGTAAGACCTACTATAGTTAATCTGCTCGAAAATGGCATATCGACAGGCTCACAACGGGGAAAAGACGGAATACAGGCCTTTTGCTTGCAACAGACTATTTCTTTTCATTGTGTATTTTTTTCAAGTAAAGAAATCGGAGCACTTCTTCCACCATTGGAAGGGACTGATGACAGATTGATTAGAGCTACAGAGCCTCTCTCTCTCTCTCTCCTCCCCAGCCTGCCTTCGTCCTCCGACAGTGATGGAAACCCAGCGCGTCATAAAGGACAAACACTGCCAGCCAGCTTCCAGGGAAGGGAAGGGAAGGGTGGGAAAAGTACACAAATGTTTTCTTAAGTAAAAGTATCAATACTGCAATGTAGAAGTACTCTGTTATAAGTAAAAGTCCGGAATTCCAATACTCCAGTTAAGTAAAGGTACCTCAGAATTGTACTTAAGTACAGTACTTGAGTAAATGTACTTAATTACTTTACACCACCGGACAATGGCAAGGCAGTGAAGAGGAGACCGGGTAAAATATCTCCCCCCCCGTCGCCTCGGGGAGCGCCGTCCACTCTGTTATACTGACTGTTATTGCTATTACTGACAGAGCGTTCTTCACGGGGCTTTGCAGCGACCAGGCCTCGCTGTCTACAGGGTAGCCATTTTTATTAGCTGCAATCCCGCCCGAGTTCATCTCAATGACAACGGCTAGTTTCACTAGTTTTCCCCCCAGAATATGGATGCTGCGGTGCAAGTGATTAACAAAAGTGGTGTTTTTTGGAGTTTGAAGCATATATTGATTATATATATTTTTATTAAAGCATGTTTGATTAATATTGTGAATCGCAATTATGTGGGCCACACTAATCGTGACATGAAACGCCCTTATTGTCCCATCAGTAATCACAGGTTTGTTTATGGAGGTTTGTGGATGGAAGGATTAGAGGAACAGCCGTGATTGAACACGCTGTCGTGTCCACATGATTTGGTGCTCTAAAGAGGAAATGCCAACTTGCCCTGAGGCATGGGCAGACCTTTACTGCTGCCAAATACCCAACCTGTGGGCCGTACGCGTACTGCAAGTAGGCCCCCAAATAATTGGCAAAAAACGTAATAATAAAATAACATTGATTAAAAAAAAGGTTTTGTTTAACACCATGGCAAATTAGTTTTCACTGGGATACAGATAAATACAAGCTTAAAGTATACTACGTTAGTTCCATTCAAAGCCGCAACACAATTGATTTTTATCATTCAATTAAACATGCACTGAGAATGCATGCGGCCCACCCATATGACCACTAAAATTATGGTTAAGTGGCCAGTTAAGTGGTCATCTCACCACTTAACGTATAGTTAAGTGGTCAGATGGGTGGGCTGCCAACGACTTCCCGAGATTTTTCAAGTTGGCCCCGATCCACAAAAGGTTGGGAACCGTCGCTTCGCCGTTTTTTTTTCCGGATCGCCTCTAGAAATGGATACAAATATCCGCGTTGCACAAAGCCGACGAAGCGTACTTATAGGACATCAAAACCGACGAGAGAGATAACTCCTCAGGCGTCTCAGATTAATCAATACGCCAGCATCGCTTATTGGGAACATTAGTCTTAATTTATTCAAACAATGTCCTCGGTGTATTGCTTTCATTGTTGAATAGGTGGCTGAGGGATGAGACGGGTAAATGGGATGATGGTGGTTAGGGGGCTTTTAGAGATGCCAGCTCTCATATTGCAGATATTTCACGCTCGGTGCCTGCATGACATCACTCTCTTTGTCTCTCTATGGGGAAACGGTGGCAGGGACGGCACTTACAACCTATAAATTGATATAGTACAGTTCACTGAACAACAGTTACTACACTGTGAAGTGCTGAGTGTTCATTTAACCCATTGAGACCTGGAACTGTCTCATTTTTAGATTTGAGCTAAAAAGAATTATTTTACACTTTGGGCTATTCAAAAATAGCAGATGTACAAGCTCATAGCGCAGCTTGTAGATCTGCTATTTTTGAAAAATCGTGAAAATGTGTGCAAATCTTTGAATATAAATACTTTTGAAGCGAACATTTTTGGTATGGTATGGTATACCGCCCTGAACATACATTTTCTGTTTACTAAAGAGCTGGAGAGACGGGGAGACTCCCGTTACTGAACACACACACTAGCAATGATTGCTATAGAGCTATTTAAAACCCTTTAGCAAAAGAATATCACTTACATCCCCTTTAATATATATCCTGTGTGTATTCTGCATTAGTAGTAAAAGTAATGGAGGGAAAAAAAAGACTCCCACAAAAGCCATTGATGTTTCGGTCAACAACCAATACCACGTTTGAGTGTCCATGAATGAGACATTGACATTGACTGAACCCCTGCCTACTCACTCCATTCAAGTCTCTCTAGATAACAGCGATGAAATGTAAAAATGCAAGTACAGTACAGTAAAGTACAGTACAGTAGAGTACAGTACAGTACCCAGTACAGTACAGTACAGTACATTATAGTATGAAAAAAACATTTATGTCAACAAATAAATAAATATGATATCACACGTTGTTAACGTGTGATATCATCAAACCTAAATATCAGACAGTCTACACCTCCCAAAAGGAAATGCATGTATTTAATTC
Source organism: Gymnoscopelus microlampas (assembly GCF_963454915.1). Classification (NCBI taxonomy): domain Eukaryota; kingdom Metazoa; phylum Chordata; class Actinopteri; order Myctophiformes; family Myctophidae; genus Gymnoscopelus; species Gymnoscopelus microlampas. Next base: position 4,812,597 of record NC_139960.1, read on the forward strand.
AGTGTGACCAGAAGCAGGGATAAAACATATCGTCACTGGCCATAAAAATGTATGACCAGAGGAGGGATATCAAAAGTAGAGGCACGGATCCCTCCATCTCCCCAGCACATCCAACACTGATTGGTGTCATTGATCACGCTCTCAGCTGAAAGCCATGGTGGTAAAAAAGAACATGCACTAGAATTGTGTGGAAGCGAAGAGTACCTGACCTGATGTGATTGTAATTACAAGCACATAACATAGCCTCAGGCTATCCACTTTCTGAGCTAGCAGTGGAACAACGCACAGTGAAGCCATAACATCCTATTAAAATTGTCGAGAGGGTGGGTCAGTGGACCGCGCAGATGTCACAAACTTAATATCCGGACTTGCGAGGTGCATCACTTACGAAAACTAAATAAAAACTAATGATGACTAATACTATGACTAAACTGACAATTTCGTCAACAAATACAAACTAGGCTAAAATGTTTGGGAGGGACTAGTGGAGAAGAGATCCAGTAGAACTATTTTCGGCATGCAGCTTGGTGAAAACCATTTCGATGCCATCAAGGCCCGCCAAGAATACATTTTAGCCAACAAAATCAACTGTACATTTAGTCGAATCAAATCTTATGATATTTAGTCGACTAAAACTAGGGGGTTGGTTGTGTTGCGTGTAAAAAAATCTCCTAGCAGCTCTTGTTCTCTGATCCGGGCAGAGGCAGCAGCGTTTGGAGCAGTGCAGGCTGGGATTACGTTGGCTTAACGCAGGGAGGCCAAGACCGATGGCTGGTCCAGGGATCACTCATCATTACCCCACTCCAATAGGGGGGGGGGGGGAAGAGGAGAGAGAGAGAGAGAGAGAGAGAGAGAGAGAGAGAGAGAGAGAGAGAGAGAGAGAGAGAGAGAGAGAGAGAGAGAGAGAGAGAGAGAGAGAGAGAGAGAGAGAGAGAGAGAGAGAGAGAGAGAGAGAGAGAGAGAGAGAGAGAGAGAGAGAGAGAGAGAGAGAGAGAGAGAGAGAGAGAGAGAGAGAGAGAGAGAGAGAGAGAGAGAGAGAGAGAGAGAGAGAGAGAGAGAGAGAGAGAGAGAGAGAGAGAGAGAGAGACACGCTGTGTGGGGAGACCTGTCATCGTTACAAAAAAAATGCAATGCAAATTTTTATACCCCAAACTGATCCCACCTTTTTTCATTTTTTTCCCAGCGGAAATGGATTCGTGAATTCAGACAGGGGCAATGTGAGGGAGGAGGGGTGTGTGTAAGGAATAATAATAATAAGATAAAAAAACACGCATCAAAAGAAAATGAATCCAATCAAAACGAAGGCAATGACACAGAACCGGCCTTATCTTAGAAAGCAAGCCCAAGACAGAAAGAAAGAAAAAAAAAAGATTCCTCGCTGACAAATTCACTTTAGCGTTCCAATTCCCGTATCCCCCTCCCCATGCAATGTCGATTCCCCTTCCCCGCCCGGCTCGTGCCGCCGCAGGCCACTATGATTGAACTTGGCCATTCAGGCTTGAAAATCAATTCCATCAATATGTGAAATAACCCCACGTCCCCACCACTCCTCTCATTTCTCCAGGGGGTCTATCTCTAGATTATCCACTGCTGCTCTGGCCTCATCCCTGGACTGCCTTGCTCGTCTGATGCAGGACGTTGAACCCAAAATGTTCCCAGTGACAGCCTGCGACACTGCCCTGGCTAAAGCCCTGACAGGCAATAGCTGACATGACACATTGAATTTCATGTGGATATGTGTGATACAGAAGTTGTGTATAACCATGTACTGCACCCATAACAGTTGTAGCATGTGCTACAGAGGCTACAGTATCATACGGTTTGATTCCCATAACAGACCCATGTGTACTAGTTAGCAGATTGACGTATTGAGCGTATTATAGCATCCCTATTCCGGGGAGACCGCTCACTGAAAATAGCCGATCTACAAGCCTGTGGATCATCTAGAGTACACAGTGCCAACTCGCAGGTTCATTCGACACAAGTATCGAGAGTCTAAGGGGTCAAGCTACAGTACGTGAGCAGTGTTGGACCAACAACTCCAGCAGCTCTGCTTCTCATCCCTGTGTTTCCGCCGCGGGAAGACGACACCATCGCTGGAGCTGCAACATCACCAGGCTGCGTGTTCTAAAATTAACCGTGGGCAATCTGCATGTGGGTCAACGCTCTGATGTGATGTGATCTGGGTGTGGGTTGGCACACAGCTTAGAGCCGTCTTCATTTAGCTCCAGCTGTGTAAGACACAATACGTCATCATGCAAGCGTGTCGCACAAAAGTAGTGAAAAGAGCAGATCTACGCACTCGCTGTGAGCTTACTGCGGCTATTGTCACTATTTTAAAACGATAATGAGAAGGTACGGTTTTGTACATACATACGGTATATATATATATATATATATATATATATATATATATATATATATATATATATATATATATATATATATATATAACTTTCTCTAGTTCAACTATATACTGTAAAAAAAAAATACGAACATACATAGCTGAAGGGAGCTGTTGGTTTCTAAAGTTTTGAAGCCACTATTTCAGCTAATTCAAATCCACCATCTTGGAATTTCCGGTACCTGAAATGGAACCGGAAACGAATGCTATTGGGTGGAAGGGCAGTGAGGATGGGAGGATAGTAGAAGCCCTAGAACAGTGGTTCTCAACCAGTGGTCCGGGGACCACCAGTGGTCCTTGAGGGGGTTCCAGGTGGTCACCAGCTAAATGATGGAGTGTTGGTAATCAAATGGACCCTTATTAGATTTTTAACTCTTGAGAGCGGGTCCATTTGGTCCATTTGGTTTCATTTTACGCTCTCAAGAGTTAGATTATCGTTAAACATCTGCATCACTTAATTTACAGGAAGTCTACACAATTAGAGAATGTAGAAGAATTGTTGTTTTGATCAACGTTTGCCTGTTGTCACTCCTAGCATGGTTGGAATCTTGGACAAAGTCTTATCCAAAGATAACAAAATATTCTAAGTTTTGGGTCTGAGAGTCCAAATCTCTTGTGGTCCGTGGCTCAAATGGCGGTCTGTGGTTCAAATGCCCAATAAATAATGGACCTTGATATGAAAAGGGTTGAAAGCCAAAATGAATGTGTTTGTGTGTGCGCGCATGCATTCAGAAAAACATGCAGTCAGAAAAACAACGCATGGCACAACAAGTAAAAACATTCATCCGAGCCACTGGCTTGTGCCGTTCGGTTGATTCAACATTTTTCCTGGAGGATCGGGCCTTCTGCCAGTCGTCAGCTGAGCTGAGGACGGAATCGTTAAGCCGACCGCCTCCGCCATGTTATAATATTTAGAAGAAAATGTATGTGAGACAAAAATAGGCCCACGGTGTGTCACACAGCAAGGAACCCTTCTCTGATATGAGCTCCCGGGTCCCCGGGAACCCGCTGGGGGGGACTGTTGAGACAGACAGCCCTGTGGGGAGCAGGCAGGCAGGGAGGGAGGAGATGGAATGGCTGCTAGCTGGACAGCGCCGAGCATTCATTAGACACATTATACTCTCACTCATAGGTCTCCTGAGTAACCTAACGAGCTGGCTCCTTCCCTAATACACAGGTGCGAGGTATATGCGGGTATGCACGCTCACACACACATAGTGAGTGAGTGAATGAGTGAGTAAGTGAGTGAGTGAGTGCACTGTAATTGAAACTTCACCAAGCGCCTCACTCAGCGAACACATATGAACGGTGTACACAGAGGCATTAATTGAACCCTGTCCACCCAGGGTTGAGGCATTAATTGAAGTTTTGCGGTTTGGTAGCTTCTGGAAGCGAGATCTCACGATCACTCGGTTGTCACCCTGGGCAGCGGCAGTGGTCTTCCATCAACGCTACAGTACAGTGGTCCTCGCACCCAGCAGGGAGCTTAATCGCCTGAACCCCAGCGTCCCTCTTCTGGGGCCGAACATTCTGCGAAAATAGCCGATCACACAACGCGTCGCTCAGCTGTTTTTGCAGAAGAGATTTGATGTTTATTTGTTTATTTATACGGATCCCCATTAGCTGCCGACAAACGACAGCTAGTCTTATTTTAGTCCTAAAATACATTAACAACAACAGAAAACATTACAATCTCAGTGTATCACACACAAAACGTACTAAAAACTACAAATTATCACATAAGAAGAAAAAGACCAACAGGAATACAACCGATTTAAAATCTAGAGTAGCACACTCAATCTGGTATCTTGTAAGTTAAGATATGATTGTATATGTTGAGTGTGTACAGTATATAAAGTTTAAGTTTCCTTTTAAAACAAGCCTTTCCTTTGATGTAGAGGGAAAAAAGGAGCCAAACTAGTATCGCGCCCTGGGGGACCCCGGTCAACTAAGTATAAAGAGTGTAAGTCATTTTAGGAGACCCTCAGAGTGGCACTATATGTATGTACAGTATACGTTCACAAAAAACACACAAGCTCTGAAATGCACTTGTGGTGGGCGTCCATCTTCAACGCTTGTCTTACTTTCCCTCTAACCCACTCAGCATTCACCATTTCCCAGGTTCCGGCTCGGAACATGCTAGCCGTGCATTTAATTAACACCCTCGCCGCCCCTGTTCCTTCTGCCTTCCATCCGTACAGGGAGCCTATGGGGAGCAGGCGCCGGGCGGATTGTGTTTATTCTTTCTTCACGCAACACTTTTTCTTAAGCTTTTCTGGAGCGTGCAGTTTTCATTAATCAACTCACCGTGGCCTTAATTTCTCCCTTTGTTTCCTTCAGCACTGGTGCTGAAAAAAGGCAAGAAAAGGATATCCTGTCTTCCGTTGAGAGGGCTGCCGCAGCCCAGTGCTAGCTAGCAGCACTCCTAACATCTCCCACTATGCATGGAGGGGAGCTGCAAAAATGGCTCATCACAGCCAAAGCGGTGGGGGGGTCAGCTTCCCGGGAGCTCTCTGCTTCCCAGCGGAACAGTTTTTGGTACCAGACGGATGGAAACCTGGAACGGAGAGTATTTTGCCCAAATGTGCTGAGCCTCTGAAATAATGCTGCGATAAAACTTTAATGGCCCGAAGACATGGCTGTGTACTGGTTTGTGTTTCAACGGGCACGACAAGAAAGTGCCTTGCGAGGTAACATCCACGACTAATGTGTGCGCTATGAGGGACTGTCTTCATAGACTTTCAAGTGGTTTTGCACACACCCGCTTTGAGATATAGTGGTTTTAAAGGAGTGATATTTTTTTGTTAAAGTAAGTGTTAAATAGCTCTATATTCCCATTGTAATCATTGTTCCAGCGTGTTTGTTCAGTAACAGGGCTCTCCCCGTCGGTCTAGCTCTTTAGTAAACACATTTCCAGGCCGGGATAACGGTTTCATCCAATCAGGAGGGAGAACTCGTACAGGATACAAACTTGGAAGCGATGAAGCCAAAAACAAAAATCAGCAGACATAATTGGACGTTTACCATCAGAATAGAGCTTTGACTTTAAAAAAAAAACTTTTTTGTTTTAACAACAAACAAAGAACATCACTTGCAGCCCCTTCATTGGAAGAACGAAGGGTTCCTTCCTGCCTCAATGTGCCAAGCTGTGCAGCAGCAGCAGCAAGTGCTCCTGGAGGAGAGCCGTGAGGTTTGACGTGAATCACTTCCTATTTGTCTTCTTTGTTTTTGTTATTGTTGTGTCTGGCTCTTCCCAACCCCTTGCATACGTTCCACTGATTGCGCGTTTGTTATTCCAGAGCCGCGCAGAGCTGCAGGGGTAATTATAGCCGAGGTGATATGCGGGTGTGTGACGCCTCGATGCACTGATCTCTCTCTCTCTCTCTGTTTGTCACAGAGGCGCTCTGGGAGAGAGAGGTGTGGGCAGGAATATAAAGAGGAGCAGGTGGGGACAAATGGCCACCTATAAGAGCAACTGGTTACATCACGCTTACTCAGATTACTTTGTGCTCGGCTTCATAGCATTCAAACTGAAATAATGGTACAGCCTAGAGTCTAGAACAGGCTATGAAACGCTATTGCTCATTAGTAACTACTAGACTGGTGCCTGTTGGGCACCAGTCTACTCGGGAATTATGCAAGTCGGGATTTTTTTCAAGTTGGGAATGCATGCTAACCTGACTCCGCCAAAAGGAAGAAGTCACATTTGTTTCACAGACTACTTCCATCTGGGACCTCGGTAGCACAATCGATGAAGGGGCGGTCCCTTTTTTTTTTAAGCTACTTGGCAGGTGATTGGATGATCCCGCCCCTAGCAGCCGCTGATTGGTTCGAGCACGCAGCGGTGCGGGCAGCTCTACTCTGTGAGTGAGTCCACATGGAGGCTGTATTGTGAAGTCAATACCGCCCCCATCTGGCGGAGTCAGGTTAAACGCATGCCCCACTCAGTTGCAATACCCGTTGTACCCATTGTCATAGACCTGTTGTCCCCATTATGCCCCTATATGGAGATCCCTCACCCCACTCACTCCTCTGTGATACGTAAAGGACAGATACACGCACGTTCACATTTATAGTAGGATGAAACAGCGCAGTGCAGGTTTGGAGCAGGCCGATTGCTTGGGCCCCGGAAGTGCTGCTTGCAACGTTTCGACGATATAACCAAAAAGAAAATAGCCAAACTACAAGCTCATAACGCGTCGCAAAGAGATTTGTTGTAGATCAGCTATTTTTGGAGAATGCTCACCTATTTTTGCTGTGTGTTTTGCTGCCTTTTTGCCAATTATGACGTGCCCAGCATAGGGAGGCTAGGGTTCACGTGGTTAAGATATGTTTGACCAAGAATGTGCAGCTTTCCATACAATACGGTACAGTGCGGTACGCAGGCCTACAGTATGTGTCCTATAGTCGCCTATATGCTGCACAAATAGACGGCAGTGGACACAAGTCCAGTCCAAAGTTCAAAACGGTCCTTTCTTGACCTCAATCACAAAGGTTCAACTAGAATCAATAAGTCCTTGAATTCTGCACTACCCAATACAGTGCAGTATGTGCATCCATGCCATGGGCTGCTATTCCACCATGTGCCGTAGTCCAGTGGTCCAATGGTTTCTTAGTCGATCTATAAGCTCACAACATGTCACATTGCGACGCGTTGTGTCCATGTAGATCGGTATTTTAGCTATATTTAAACTTTTTGAAACATTGTTAACAATGTTATGACTGTGCTCCAAAATGGTGTTACATTTGGGAGTTAGCTATGTTAAAGTTACAGGATGTATTCTGGAAGACATTTCATTACATTACGGTCATTTAGCAGATGCTTTTATCCAAAGCGACTTACAATAAGTGCATTCAACATAGGTAGGGAACGAAACTACTAATCACCGGAAGTGCATTCTCTTCTAAAACAAGCAACTAAGAGTATACCTAGCGCTAAGGTAAAAGTGCAATATATCAGCTACCTAAGACAAGTAAAACAAGTTGGACATTGAGAAAATACAGGCAGACAGTGGATGAAAACAATTCATGATTTAAAAAGTAACACGTTTAAAATGTTGGACTACCTCCAAGCATTCTACAAATGTCTTCTATTAATCCTAACAGTTTTCTGAAAAACCACTGATATATGTTATATCAGTGGTGCTCAACCCTTTTCATGTCAAAATATTTTGACACCCAGAAGCAAAGATTTGAGTTAAAAATGTTGGCTTTAAGAGAACATATTCAAACATTTGCAAAAATAGCAGATCTACAAGCTTATAGCGCGGCACGAAGTGACGAGCTATGAGCTTGTATATCTGCTATTTATGAATAGAAAAGTAGCCAAAGTAGCCAAAGATTTGAGCTTTTCAGCTCAAATTTAAAATGACACAGATGCTTTCCTGGTTTTAATGGGTTAGACCAAAAAAAGAACAACGCATGGGCTACCTCCAAACAGACAGGCTTCACAACAGGCTTCACACCCCAGCCCCCTTGCGATCGTTAGAGCCCCCGAACAGTCAGTAATTGATGAGGCAAGAGAAGTCGAAGGCACTATTCAAGGTGGAGAGGGTTGCTCTTTGATTACATGATACCATGGGGAGAAGTACGTTAACACTCGGATCGGTGGTAAGGTAACTCTGCCAGCGAACACAAGGATCAGAACATAGCTACTGCAGTGCTACAAGGACAAGCTGAACCATAACAAGACAATAGCTATATCAGGCCTAAGCGGGACATCTTGGCCCTTACAAGCTGCAAAATATCATGTCATATCATAAGGCACAAAGATGAACTACATAAGTTACTAAAGTAAAGGTTAGATATAATTCATATCTTAAACGGCCATAACAATATAATAAAATTCTACCAAAAGTCTTCCTCACGAAAACACTGCATGGTCCTATCTATGTACTGTGCCAGTAGACTCACATGCAGCTTTGCAGCCCTCCTTCCTAGTCAGAAGTTGGAAAAAGCCTATATTGGCATTCAGCTGCAAACACATTAAGTTGAAGAAATCAAACAGCTGACGTTATTCAGCGAAAAATAGCTTACTTCACCACCGTGGCCATATACCCCAAAGCCCTGGAGGTTGAAAGCATAGCACATAATAATAAGATAGAACTATACAGTAACTACTCTAATATTGCTACAGGCTGCAAATGTCTGTGACAGATTAGCAAGTCGCTTTTTCTCACATAAAAAAAGAAGAAAGAAATCCATTGCTTTTCTTTATAATGTCAAATGTCTCGCCCTGCAGGCTTTAGCCACAGACTAACCTCAAGTGGCCCTCTCTGTATGGCCTATTGTCTACTCAGCGGTGTAAAGTAACTAAGTACAATTACTCAGGTACTGTACTTAAGTTACAACCTGTTCTGTTAAGAATTCTGTCAATAAAGTATTCAATCAATCAATCAATCAAGTATATGAGTTTTTCTTTACTTGAGTTTTTCTTTTTTTACTTTATACTTCTAATCCACTACATCTCAAGACGCATATTGTACTTTTTACCCAACTACAATTATTTTAACACTTTTAATTACAAGTTACTTTGCAGATTAAGATTACTAGCGGTTCGGACACCTATGTCGCACCGCCGATCCGACCGATATGCTCATATATGGCCGTATCAGAGGCACCCATGGGACACTGGGTGTTGTTCATCATCACCATCGTCCATTTGACGGGACCCCTTCTTCAGTGCATGTGGAAAATCTCCATATAATGTGCCTTTGACGGGGGGCCCGGGGGCATTAGCAGTGCATGACATCGGTGCTGACGGTCCTTTTATTTGCATTTACTATACTATAGTATATTTTGGTGCCGATACTTTTACACTTCTACTCCAGTCTTTCTACATTGTCGGAGTACTTTCTTCCACCACTGACTGAGTCTACTATACTTACTGTTGCTGTCGGGCGGAAACCTCCCATCTCCATATTCTAACTTTTTGTGTTTTTTTGTAAATTAACGCCCCACCACTTGATCGCAAAAGAGCAGATCCACAAGCTCGAAAGCTTTGATCTGCTACTTCCCGAAAAGTAACAGTTTTTGACAATATGTTTCCACCCGACAGAGACGATATGCTGAGAGCAGTGGATTCCATGTAATGTCTGTGTGAGTGCCCGGGCTCCGGGTTTAGGCTCTCATGTAGTATTAACACTCTCTCACGCCCACACAGCAGGAAGTAGAATTCAATTAGAGGAAGGAGTGGCGTGGCGTCGGAGGGCCCGGCGAGCAGCCTGCCACCCGCTGGCCATCACTTTAGGGGAGCTGAATTAATGAGGTGCACGCACGGGGCAACTGTCCACCTTGGAAATTGAGTCCGGGAACCTTACCATGGCCAATTCGTATGCACAGCGAGGCCGTAAAAAAAAAAAAAGGAAAGCAGGTCTGCAACTGACGGTGATTGGTGTACACAACGGATCAGATGAAGAAGAAACAGAAGAAGAAGCAAACGATAAATCCATTTCCTTTTAATGTTTTAAGAGAAATAATTTCCACTCAACATAAAGTCCAACGTAAAGTCCTTGGTTCCAGTTATACTCTCTTTGGAGTTAAAAATTTTACAGAAAAGTGCAAAGCCACCTATATAAGCCCTCCTATATAAGCCTATATAATGCTAAAGTGGTGTCTGTGCAGGGCACAGGAGAAATGGTGCTGGGGCAGGAATGCACACCTTCTTGCCCACTGTCACAGGCAAAATTGCTTCCCCTATTACAACATGGAGTGAGGTCACTCCACACTCCTGTGTGTGTGTGTATGTGTGTGCGCGCGCCTGCGTGCACGTTGTGCCACAGCTGTGGAAGACGTGAGAGCACTGCAGAAGAAGCCGCAGGCAGCGTAGGGCCAGGCTAGGTGGTTGTAACAAGACCCAGGAGTCGACCTGACACCGGTACACTGACACCACTTGGCAGGAGTCAAAATCCCAGAGACTTCCAGACCCGAAACGGCAGTGCACAGGACAGGTGTGTGTGTGTGTGTGTGTGTGTGTGTGTGTGTGTGTGTGTGTGTGTGTGTGTGTGTGTGTGTGTGTGTGTGTGTGTGTGTGTGTGTGTGTGTGTGTGTGTGTGTGTGTGTGTGTGTGTGTGTGTGTGTGTGTGTGTGTACTGTACAGTATATGTGCATACATGTGTGTCTGTGTGTTTGAGGAATGTGTCCTTGACTCGTCTGCGTTGGTGCGTATTACTTGCATGCGCGTGCGTGTGCGTGCGTGCATCCGTGTGCATCCATGTGTGTGTGTGTGTGTGTGTGTGTGTGTGTGTGTGTGTGTGTGTGTGTGTGTGAACTAATTTAGTGGTTGTAAAAGTAGCTGCTGGTGGTAATGCACAAGTGGGGACAAGTGCGAAGAAGGAGGCAGACATGACTTCCAAATGAGCTCAGGAACGAGCCTTGGGGGGCAGAAGGAAAATACAGTGGGAGAGACATTATACTGTGGGCCCGACCACGGACCTGCTCTAACTGTATATCTTTGTTGTCGGGCAGATCTCCACATTCTAACGTTTTTTCCGTAAATTTGATCATACTACAGCGTCACACAAAAGTTTCAAAAATAGCAGATCTGCGAGCTCAAAACGCGGCGCTAAGCGACGCGTTTTGTTCAATGTTAAAGAATTCAGCACTTGCGCAGGAAACCGCGTTCAAATCCCGGGTAGAAGAGGAAAGTTACATAGCTTTAATACAATATAACGTATACAATTGCGGTGGTTGTTTTTAGTCACCCTGCTCTTCTATTTAGATCCTGTGTCTAGGTTGGAAATGACCTTTGACATGATCCTGTTTCTGGTTTGACACAAATTGACACAAATTGTGGCCTGAAGGTGAAAATGCTATTTCTCCCCAGAGCAAGCAGGTGGCCTCTGTTAGCTAAGTGGGAAAAAAAAGTCAGCACTTGCGCAGCTGACCTGGGTTCAAATCAGTGATGGAACAGGAAAGTTACATAGTGCAGCTTTGAGTGAAAATAGGAACACCACAATGTAGAAATATTCTGTTACAATAAGTGAAAATGACTTGAGTAAAAGTATTGGCATTGAAATGCACGTACTGTACCAAATGTAAAATGTACTCATTATGCAGAATGGCCCATTTCACAATCATATTATTAGATTGCAATTAGTATTGCTTTAATGTTTTAATCACTTTTAATGTGGCGGTGCTGATTTTAATTACTTTATGTGCTTCTGGCCAGCTTAATAATACATCATTTATCACTTAAAGTAAGCTATGTTTAGTAATAATAATCAAAATCCACAAAATAACTAAAGTTATCAAATAGTGGAGTAATAATAATTGCTATTAATATTTGCCTCTGAGATGTAGTGGAGCAGAACTATCGAAAAATTGATTTACTCAAAGTAAAGTTACCTCAGAATTGTACAGTGCATGAGTAAATTTACTTAGTTACTTTCCATCACTGGTTCCATTCCAATTCTACACTCTCTTAAAGGACGACTTCACCCATTTTCAACCTATCTTCATATAATTGGTCCTCACTAATGCTCATGATAAAATGGTACAATTTTAAATCGGCCTGAAGCTCATGAGCGCCATATCTTACCCAGGCCAAGCAGGAGAAATTTGGTCTCGCATGCGGGAGACCCGAGTTAGGATCCCAGGTAGGACATAAAATTCACGCTTTGCAGCTTTATAAGAACACTTTGGATTTATGCAGACTGACTGCTAAATGGCAAATGGCGCATTTATATAGCACCTTTATCTAAAGCACTTTACAATGTGTATTACATTCACTCACACATTCACTGGCAGAGGAAACCATGCAAGGCACCAACCTGCTCGTCGGGAGCAGTTAGGGGTTTAGTGTCTTGCTATCATAATAATTTTAGTAGTATTTGTACTTACTTTTACATCATTTTAAGGCAATTTAGCCTTTATTTGATACCCTAATGGAGAGTGACAGTAATGAGACTACAGAGATACGAGACAGAATTTGAACTGAATAGGACTCTAACTGGCATGGCAGGTGTCCCAGGATGCCTCTTTCATAGCACAGTTAACCACTTAAACCCTGTATACTTCATTGACTTAGCCTGGAAACCAGACGAATCTGCCAGTGCAAAAAAAAAAAAAGCCTTCTGAAGATTTGGTCTGGCCCCGCTCGGTTATGATTGGATTTCGCTGCCCCTGACGTTGTGGGCCACCAATCAGGGCCCAGTATGCAAATATGGGGCGGGTTTTATCACCAGAGGCTTTTTTTTATCCGGCACTTGGAAATGCAAGTTCCACACAGAGATTCCAGACTAATATCTACACAGTGATATTAGTCTGACCATGCCAGGCTATCATTGACTGAGTCCCCCAGGGCTCTGTTCTTTGAGACCCACAACCAGTACGGATACTTGGCGGCATGGCCGAGTCGCCAATTTCTTGCAGGTGCAAACAACACAGGTTATCAACATTGAGTCTTTGAGACAGAGTGTACAGTGATGTCATTTTCTGTCATATGGTTGAAGTGCAGGGACCTGCAACACAAAAAAGTATTTGTTCTTCAAGCTCCCGAGCCATACAAAGGAGCCAAATCCACGCAGTATGTACCTTTGTTGGCACACGTGCCACCGATTCCCTTCCTCTGTTCGCAAGTACTTGGTTGCCACTGTAGCTAATTGCAGATCCAACAACTCAACAACTCGTGAGCTTGTAAATCGGTTATTTTCAACTATTTTCCTGCCTCTTTTCACAAAAAGTTTGAGAACCACAAGCTCTAACACCTCTGCTGTTCTTCTAACTGCTTATGCTGTTGTTTCGCTTGCTTGTACAGCATTGTTGACGACTAAGGAATTGAAGCATATTCCGCAGCATGCACTTGTACACAGCTCTCAGTAAACACCATCACATAATAAACTGATGCTGACGCCTGACATTTAAATGTAAAAAAAAGAAAGAAAAGTACAATCGATAGCCAAATGCACCACCAAGATTACTTGCAGAGTAATTTTCAATTTTAATTCCAGGACAATGATTGTTATGGTGATTGATAACCGCTCCAAAGGAAACATCCGCAGGAAGTCCATTCAAATCGAGTTCATCGGAGTGCAAAGTCGTAAGCGTCCGCCCACAACATTTCCCCATCCCATTCTCTCTGCGTCTAACAATTATTGACAAGCAGGGAGAAACCGGGGCCCTGGGGGGAGATCTTGGCCGCTGTGCGATTATAGCATTCAACAGCAACTCATTTATGGGACGTTTGATCAATCAGCAAGGTGACACGGGGCCAGACACGGGGTCCTGTCACTAATGACATTTTTAACAAAGCTCGTCAGAGGCTCTCTGACTGCCCACGCTGATAATCTGTTTGTCTTTCGCCCTCGGTGTGAGTCAGAAGAAGGGGATATGTATCATTATCTCTGGTCACACCATATCAGGATGAGCCAGTCAGAATTTCAACAGCGTCTCCTTCCTGAGGCGTGTTATCAATTCCCTCTCAGCCTGCGTCGCACTCGCATGCGTCACAATGTGCGACACACTGTGAGCTGGTAAAATGGCTATTTTTGGCAAAGAGATTTGGTGGAAAGGGGCAAAAAGGAGGGGGGATTCTTTTAGCTACAGTGGCACCCAACTACTTGTGAACAGGGGATCGGCCGCACGTGTGCCAACGAAGGTACATACTGTGTGGATTTGGCTCCTTTGTATGGCTCGGGAGCTTGACGAACGAATACTTTTTCGTGTTGCAGCCAGGTCCCTGCACGTCAACCATACGATTCAATGCTGATAACCTGTGTTGTTTGCACCTGCAATTTATTCTAATTTGCGTATTTAAAAAAATAAATATATATCAATATTATAGTTCACAATTCTTTTTTTTGTGAATATCTTTTTATCTCTGAATTTTCTTATTTCATAATCTCAGATCCACGTCCCACTGCCCTGCCATGTTTGGGCAAGAATCACATCATTAACATGATGCCAGGTGCGCTGGAGATTGTGGAGAATGCGGGGGACACTGGCACATTTTGTCCCCCCACTTTCAAGCAGTCTAATCTGGTCCCCTGGATGATTTTGAGAATAAGAAATATATATGAGTGTGTGTGTATATATCTATAATCTCTCGTCTCTGTCGCGTGGAAAGCTCATATGTCTAAAACTGTTACTTTTCAGGATTCAAATTAAAAAACGGCAAAAGTAGCAGATCGACAAGTTCAAAGCTTGTTTTGAGCTTGTGTATCTGCTACTTTTGATGCTTTTGTGTAACGCTGTAGTATGATCACATACAGTAGGGCATTCATTTACAAAAAAAAACACAACAAAGTTAGAATATGGATATAAGAGGTTTCTGCCCGACAGCAAGAAAATATAATATACAATTTATTGCGTAGACAGTCACACTGCTGCTGTCTATACCGCCGAGCCAGGCTGCCAACACATTGGAGTGTGTACTTAGATAACAATAAACAACAACCACCCGCTTTGCCTAAAAAAAACTCTTGGGCCTCAACTACAGTATACGTCACAGTATCACACAGAGTATAGAGAACTGTAGCTAAGAAAAATGAATGAGTCACTGGACAAAAAAAAAAAAGTTTGTCCAAAGCAAACTCATGATGTGTTGTGGTGGTGTGTTTGGGGATTTAAAGAACAGTCCACAACACAGAATCTCTGACTGTATCTCTGACTGTCATCATATCCTGATGTGAGAAAGTTATTTTATAAACTAATACCTCTTCTCAGAAACTAATAACGACATAAATATAGGTAGATTCATTGTCATATTTGTTTTCTGTGGTAGTAGCGTGTTTTAGTTTGTAATAACATGGAAAGCAGAACCAGTGGACCACCATGTTTGCCTACTACAGAATATTAAATAATTATTTTGATAAGACAGTCATAGATACAATTATACTTAACCACTTTCAACCTACCGTCCCTATTTTGGGCAAGTCATTATAGGCAAACATTTTCAAAAATGTGCAAAACTTTGCAAAAATACGTAGCCCACACCTCTGTGTCTCATTGGTGGGCTATGAACAGTTCAGAAACCTGCCTACCAATGACATAATTGATGAGGATTCCAAGCTTATAGAAACTACAGCCCTTTTCATCCTGGGATGTTAGTGTGCAGAAATGTGAAGGATTCTTCTTATCGTATCAATTTTAAAAGAAAAAGAAAATCTGACAACTTGACCAAACCTGCCTATCGATTATGTCACTCACTGGTAGGCATGTTTCTGAACTGTCCACAGACCACCTCTGAGCGAGTAGACGACCAACCTTATGAAGATAGGTTGAACATTGGTCCAGTGCTCCTACCCCTCTGGTGGGAACATTAGCCACAAGTAGCAGATCTACAAGCTCACAATAGAGTTTGTAGATAGCTATATTTGGCGAAGAGATTTGATGTGGACGGAAAAAGTGGTCAAAGTACACTTGCAAATCAAGTCCAATAAGACTACAGGGGTTTAAGTGGTTAAAACATTACCCCCCTACCCACAGATCTATACACAAAAAGGCCCAGTTCTCCTGCGTTCCCCTGGCTTCCCTCATCTGAGTTACTGTGAGAGTGTTCCGGGGTTAAGGAAGACGTAATGTATATGTGACCCTCAAACCAAGTGAGTAAAACATTTGACTGCGACTACATTCACCTGTGCAATTATCGAGCCACGAACCTTCCCCTCAAAGAAACCTCATCAAGCAAATTAATTTGGAAAGCACTTCACCCCTCACGGCCTCGCACAGCTCGCTTGACCTCCGGGTTGATTTTTTCTCGCATCGAGGCCAACAGGAATACTGGAGGACGTTCTCATTCCTCCGACCAGACACTTGGTATTCTGACGCTCGGCTCGTTTTCACCTGCACAGCCTCCACTTTAAAGACGTGCATATGTCCGTTAACCCATTAAGACCGGGAACGCAGCTGTGTGTCATTTTTAGATTTCTTTCCGCGCTATTTTAGCAAATCTTTGAATATATATATTTTTCAAAGCGAATATTTTAAGCTCAAATTTTTAACTTATGTTGCTATAATATCAGTGGTTCTCAAATATTTTTCATGTCAAGGACCCCCAAAATGTATTTGTCCACAGAACCCCAGCTCAAAATATTTTGTTCCAGGGACCCCCAGAAGCAAAGATTTGAGTTACAAATGTATATATACGTATATTCCAAAACTTGCAAAAATGTGCACGATTTAAAAAAAATAGCAGATCTACAAGCTCATCGCGCGGCACTCGGTATATCTGCTATTTTTGAATAGCCAAATACATCTACAAATAAAAAAAATAAAAAAACACACAGATGCGTTCCCGGTCTTGAAGGGTTAAGTATACGTGCGCTGTTGGAGGGGTACGCAGGGCCCCATGGGCTGATGGGAACCGCCAAATTACGTCATGATTTATAGATTGTGTTTCATCGGCACGTCCAGAGTGATACGTTATCCATAGACCCAGAATTACAAGAGATTCTTGTGTGTGTGTGTGTGTGTGTGTGTGTGTGTGTGTGTGTGTGTGTGTGTGTGTGTGTGTGTGTGTGTGTGTGTGTGTGTGTGTGTGTGTGTGTGTGTGTGTGTGTGTGTGTGTGTGTGTGTGTGTGTGTGTGTGTGTGTGTGTTGTGTGTGTGTTCGTGTGCGCATGCTCGTGTAACTACAGTACAGTATGTGTGCCTTCCAGAGAGGGGGCGAGACATATAGACACAGACAGATAGAAACAGCGAGAGAGAGAGAGAGAGAGAGAGAGAGAGAGAGAGAGAGAGGTAGAGCAATACGTTAAAGTCAGACACACGCACGCGCACGCACGCACGCACACACGCACGCACGCACACACACACACACACACAGTATCTGGAAGAGTAAAAACAGGAGATAGCTGAGCGGTAGAGGCGCTGAAGGAAAGGCAATTACCGGCGGGCCAGACTGAACCAGGCCGGCCCACGTTGATATGAAAGAAGCAGAGTTTTATCAGCTCCTTGTTCATCAAGGAGAGAGAGAGACAGACAGAGAAAGAGAGGGGGAGAGAGAGAGACAGAGACAGAGAGGGGGTGGGAGAGAGAGAGACAGGCAGGCAGAGAGAGAGAGCGAGAGAGAGACACACAGACAGAGAGGGGGGAGACAGAGAGAGAGAGGGGGGGGGTCAGAGAGAGAGGGGAAGAAAGGGAGACAGAGCGAGATACCTACAAATCCACCTCTATGCCATCAAAAGCTGGATTTAAACTTTGTCGCAAGGCGGTGTTGTGTGGCAAAAAAATCTGCATCACCTATTTTCGTGGAGCATGAATTAGACCATATATGGTTCTCAAAGTGGGGTCCACAGACGGTAGGACCCTCAGGGTTTCCTTGAGGGGGTTCCAAATGGACCCTTTGCTGGTCTGTTACTCTGAGTTATGGGGGTCCTTGAAATGAAATAGTTTTGTTTGAGAACCACTGAATTGGCCATTACTCTGTACCCCCCCCCCCCCCCCTCCCTCTCTCTATTTCTGTCCTCATCTCCTCTCACTCCCAATCATTTCAATATCTCTGCCATGTGCAACAACCTTTACTTCATGTTTCAAGGTAGTGTGTGTTACGCGCAAACACACGCGTGTGTATTTGCACAGGCATGTGTGTGTATGTGTGTGTGTGCGTGCGTGTGTGTGTGTGATTGGTATCAGATTTATAGCCAGCTAGCTGGCCCCTGCGGGGGTCAGGGAGGAGAGGTGCAGTGACATCACTTTTTACGATGTCACTGGCACTGCACCTCTCCTTCCTCGTCCCAAATGAAGCCGTAATGATGGCTGCTGACGGATTTATGTGTGTGTGCTTTTTCCTTTAGCACAACATGGAGGGAGAGAGAGAGAGGGAGAGAGAGAGAGAGAGAGAGAGAGAGAGAGACAGAGAGAGAGAGAGAGAGAGAGAGAGAGAGAGAGAGCAGAAGACGGGTGGAGGTAGCTACACGGCAGTCGATAGTGGTCAGATGTAGCCTGGTCCCAGACGAATCTGCCATTGCAAAATTGCATGCACTTTAGCCCTCGGCAGATTAGGTCTGGCCCCCCTCCATAGAGAATTTATTTCTCTCCCGCAGAGGTTGTGCGGGACCAACCAGGGCCCAGTATTCAAATGTGGGCGGGCTTATCAACAAGGAAGCACTGCTCTGATTGGTTCGTACAAGGAAGCACTGCTCTGATTGGTTTAAGTCTAACCAATAGAGTCCGTTTGGATCTATTTGTAACCGCCCCTTGGAAAAAAATCTATCGTTGATAGGGACCAGACTAATATCCACGCAGTGTGTCGTGTGATATTGTCTGGCCACGCGAGGCTAGGTCAGATGGGTGGGTCACGTGAAGTTTTTATAATGATCAATCAACCGATTGTGTTCCAACTTGGATCAATGGAACTAGCATATCAGCCTATACTTTGCGTTCCTATTTAATGGTAGCACAATGACAACAAATGTTTCAAGGTTGTAAAGGAAAAAAAGTACCACGACTCTTTCTTTTACATTAATGTTATATTATCATCAAAATCCTAATTAATTGGGGGCCCACATGCAATCACATCACGGCCCACAGGTTGGGAATCGCTGAGCTAGTAAATATTAACACCCTCGCTTCAAGTTAGCTCTATGTCCTCGTAATGTTCCCCTACATTGCTGTGTCCACCAAAGCATTTTTTTCTTCCCATTTGAAAACGCTGGGTGCTCGCCTGAAACGCTTCCAAACAGATAAAAACTCCACGCGTTGCTGAGTGCCTCGTCGTCACGCTGCTGGAGTTTCCAAAAAAACGCGCCGCTCTCCCCGTTGTAAACAATAAAAGATATACGCTGCTCTCAGGAGAAAAAAGCTCTGCGTCTGAGACTGACAATCAGTAGACGGAGGTTGAGAGTGGAGTGGCACATTTTGCACCTCTACACGCTGCTGTGGACCGTTTCATCCTGAAGGCTCACTGCTTCCCTTTACCTGACTCCCTCTGGGACCCTTACTACTGCTCAGTTACTTAAGTAAAAATAGCGATACCACAATATAAAAGTACAAAAGTATTGGCATCAAAATATGCTATACTCAATATGAGTTTTGAAAATGTATTTTTTCTAAAAGGGTAAAATAGGCTGTAGTGGTTATGTATATGTCTTAATAACTAATAATAATACAAATCTGCGAAGCTACTACTAGCCTATTAAAGCGGGCTTTAAACAAGGCATAAGACGGCAACAGTGGAGATGTATGTAGAGTATATAGATACAATATAACTTATACAATTGGGGTGGTTGTATTTTGTCTCCCTGCCCTTCTATTGAGACATTTAGACCGTTTCAAAATGTCTCACCTAGACACGGGATCTGCACGAATTTTTACCTGATCTGCCAAGATTCAATGTATCCCCTGAGCAAGCAGGCAGACTCTATTAGCTCAATGTAAAAAAAAAACTTCAGCACTTGCGCAGGAAACCAAGTTTAAATCCGCGCTATAAGAGGAAAGTTACATAGTGCAGCTTTAAGTAGTTAGTACAGCTGGTCTCCATTCCCAGCATTCATCCACCTGGCTTTGACTTGGGGACTAACAAGACCCCTTGTTAGACAATGGTCGTTAGGTTGTTTTAATAACACAGCCACGGCTCTTGGCACCAGAGTGACCCCCAGAAACCTCTCTAAGCAATCCTTTGTGGGCACTGATGAACATTATCCACGGTATTTTGTCTTTGTCACGCCCTATTGTTGACGGAGCCAGCGTGTGCAGAAAAATAAAGCCATGGTACGCAAAATAACTGTCGTGTCATTGATCAAGCTGCTCTGGTATAATAGTTTCCACGCCGGCCAATTAAAAGTCGAACTATTTTTGGGGGTTAAGTGTGTTTTTTTCCCCCACCTCCGCATCGTGTATTTTGCTTGGATCCTCTCGCTGTTTATTACGCTGGCCTTAAGACGGTTCAGTTAGCGATCTTCTTTTATCCACACCTGACTGCATAGCTTGCAGCACAGACATGTCCACAGATATAAAGCTTTAAGAAAGGAAGGAAAAAAAACACAAGGCAGAGCAATGGAGCCAGAGAGGCACTCTCTTAATCTGCAGGGAGGGAGGGAGGGAGGGAGGGAGGAAGGAAGGAAGGAAGGAAGGAAGGAAGGAAGGAAGGAAGAAAAGTCAGTCAGTCAGTCAGTCAGTCAGTCAGTCAGTCAGTCAGTCAGTCAGTGTTATTTTAACTCTGACACTGTACAAAAGAAATTAAAAAGATTTGGTTCCATTTGTACCCGTAAGGGGTCCGTTTGGACGTCCTGGTGGGCCCCGGACCCCACGCTGAGCAACAGTGCTCTTTACATGACGTTATCACAAGAATAACATCATACTGTGGAGACAATAAAACGCTTGACTATGGAACCGAGCTAGAAGAAAGGCCATGTGGGAGAAAGAAGGAAGGTTTAGGATCGGGCGTTCGTTCACCCTCTGGGCGCGCTGCGCTTATCAGCCGTTCGTAGTACACATCCATATCACAGCATGAGACATAAGAGCACACACACACACAAATAATACAACACAAAATCAAGGGCTGGAGGGTGTGTGCGTGTGCGTGTGCGCGTGCGAGCGTGGGACCGTGGGTGTGTGTGCGCCTTTACACATGTATTTCAGAGAACTTGTCTACAGTACATATGTCGGCGCGTGTGATAATGTCAATATCTCGGCATGTCTTCAGCATTCTGTTTTCACCGAGCACTTAAGTAGGTGTTTCACAGGCATTTCACACACACACACACACACACACACACACACACACACGTGCGCGCACACGCTCGTGCGCAGCTGAGATTTAATGAAAGCATCACCCCGAGGAAAGAGTGTTGAATTCGTTTCAAAAATCCCGCAGTTGAAAACATAACATCTTAACTGGTGGTTGCTGTTGACTCACGGTGCCTGAGGCCTAGTGCTCGCTCCCCTGGGTTCCTGCACTCACGTGGGCCCTTCTTCCTACACAGTGAAAATTATCTGCGTTCATTTAACTCTGAGAGAGTTCAAATCCATTTGGTTCCCCCCCCGCTGTCTATTTTTCAAATGTTGTACTTTTACGCCACTACAATTATTTGAAAACATTAGTTACTAGTTACTTCGGAGATATAAATTACTATATTCAAAAAAAAATTCAAACATTTTCAAACATTAGTAGTTTTACTTTTGGTACTTTAAGAATATATTGAATATATTAAGAATATTAAGAATATATTGATGCCAATACTTTTGTACTTTTACTCAAATAACATTTTGAACACAGGCCTTTTACTTGTAACAGAGTATTTTTATATTGTGGTATTGCTACTTTTACTTAAGTAAAATATCTGAGAACTTTTTCCACTCTCTCTACGTCGTCCTCAGACGAGCCCTCCATCGGAGTCTCCAGTCATCTCGGTTCTCCATACATCTGGCCAGCTCCTTGGTGCTTTCTGCACCAGCATCTTTCCTTAGTACATCCACGTAGGTAGGTGTGGGACGTCCTCTTGATCGATGCCCGTGTGTTGGATCCCACAGTACAAGCTTTTTGACCGGGAATTCTCGGTGCCGGTGGCAGTGGCCGGCTAGTCTCATCCTCCTGACTGCTATCTTTTCTGATACACTTGGTAGTGCCCCGTACAGACGCTTGTTGGTAATGTGCTCGTCCTGGTTGATGTTATACCACACGTAACCTTCTGGTGTAGCACCCGTCCAGGGACTTCTGTAGGGCTTGCTTTAGTATCCAGCATTCACAGCCGTAGAGGAGAACGGACTCCACAGTCGCAGAGAAGAAACTGATCTTGATGCGTCGGGTTTATTTCTTCCTTCCTTCGTTCGTTCCTTCCTCCCTAAAACCCTTCCTTCCTTCCTTCCAGTAAATGTATTGGTTACATGTGTACGCTCTCTGAGTTACAAATGGATCAATGGATCTTACCGTGCAACGCTTTAACCTGCCTGAATAACTTTGTTTGTTTTGCCCTTTTTTGGTTTGTTTTCGCCATTTTCTGCCCATTTCCGACCGAGTGCTCCTTCAAACCTCTATTAGTTCAACCTCAAACGTATAATAAGCGTGAATAATATCCCGCAATGAAAATGTAAATATATGCTTGTCTGCTACGAGCCCCAGCCTGCAGCCTGCCAGGTCGGCCCAGGGCTGAGCTCAAATTATTCTCAAAGGATTTTGCGGCCTGTGTGTGTGCGCGTGTGTTTGTGTTTGTGTGTTTGTGTGTGTGTGTGTGTGTGTGTGTGTGTGTGTGTGTGTGTGTGTGTGTGTGTGTGTGTGTGTATGTGTGAGTGTACAGTACTCGTTGCAGAATCTGTAGGGTGAAGACAAGAAAAACATAAAACATATCGCCGATCTACAAGCTCACAGCGCGTTGCGACACGTTGTGAGCTTGTAGATTGGCTATTTTTACCATTATTATTATTTTCTTAATAATAATAAAAAGGAACAGTTTTGGACACGCAAGTGCTGTAGGTGAACAACTATTAGTGGAGGTACTTCTGCGGCCGCACGTACAAAGTTTGATGCTGATCCCTCCGAAATAAGCTCCAGACAGTCACACGCACGCACGCACGCACACATACAAAAGTACCACGCCGTAAAAAGTACTGGCTTCTGTTATATCATCATTGCACTGCGGTGACACGTATATCTGTCTAACAATAGGCTCAGTGGTAGAAGAGTTACTCAGATTTTACTTAAGTAAAAGTATCAATACCACAATGTAGAAATACTCTGTTAGAAATAAAAGTCCTGTATTCAAAATTGACAAAAAGCACAAAAGTATTGTCATCAAGAAATGTACTTAATAGTACCAAACATAACTCATTATAGCTCATCATGCAGAATGGCCCATTTCACAATCACATTATTGGATAAAGCGTTAATGTGTTCATCACTTTACTGTTGCAGCCGGTAATGGTGGGGCTGATGTGAATGACTTTATGTGCTGCTGGAGAAGTTTAACCTATAACAATACATCATCATTTATCACTTAATGTACAAATATGTATTAATAATCTAAATCTGCAAAGTATAGTAACTAAAGCGGTCAAATCATTGTAGTGGAGTATAAAGTACAATCTTTGCCTCTGTATTTGTAGTGGAGTATAGAAAATAATTTGAAACACTCAAGTAAAGCAAAAGAGCCAATAAATGTTACTTAAGTACAGTAGGCTACTTGAGTAAATGTACAAATGTACCTGATCTCCCAAAACAGATTCCGCTAACAGCAGAATCTGTCAGCACCACTGCCTTAAACATGTAGTGGTGTTGTTAGTAGGAATAAACACAGAAGCACCCAGGAGGAAGAAATGGGAGGAGCCAAACCGAGTTCCTGTCTCTACACAGACAAGTAGGCCGTGCCCCCAGAGGCAAAAACGAATGAAAAAATATATAGATTATAGATCTTTTTACTGAATGGGTTCCCAGAATCAAATGGACCCTAGCGGGTCATGCAACAATGCATTGATATTAAAATTAAAATGTGCTTAGTAATTTTGATTTTTTTTTTTTTTTTTTTTTTGAAAGAATGTACTATTGAATACTTCTGTAAGTATGCTACTGTACTACATGTACACAGTGGTGTAAAGTAACTATTTACATGTACTAAACTTCTACTTCACTACATCTCAGAGGTAAATAT
This sequence comes from Gymnoscopelus microlampas, assembly GCF_963454915.1. Lineage (NCBI taxonomy): Eukaryota > Metazoa > Chordata > Actinopteri > Myctophiformes > Myctophidae > Gymnoscopelus > Gymnoscopelus microlampas. The sequence goes on from NC_139960.1 coordinate 4,836,521, forward strand.
TGTACTTTTACTCCACTACAATTATTTGAAAACTTGAGTTACTAGTTACTTTGTAGATTTTGATTGATTGCAGAGCTGCTATTTTCAATTCTAAAATGGCTAGTTCCATTCCTTGATTCTGATTGGCTGGTTTCCGTTTAGTAGACGTGATATATGAGACTATAATCTACACCTTAGATCAGTTTATATCAATCCCGGGTGCATGATTTCTTTACACAGCGATCCAGTGTATCTGTAGTTGAACTAGATAAGGGCAGCGCTTGATTTCCTTACAAACCCCGGCCGTGCGGGGCT